>NW_027531504.1:2490857-2605138 GCF_008692635.1 Crocuta crocuta | reverse complement strand
ATATCTGAACCAGAATTTAGAATCACAATAATAAGAATAATAGCTGGGGTCAAAAATAGGTTAGAATCCTTCTCTAAAGGGACAAAAGAAGTAAAAGCCAGTCAGGATGAAATTTAAAAAAATGCTATAACTGAGCTGCAATCTTGAATGGATGCCATGGCGACAAGGATGGATGAGGCAGAGCAGCAAATACAGAGGACAAAATTATGGAGAATAATGAAGCAGGAAAAAAGAGAGAGTCCAAAGCAAAAGAGCATGATTTAAGAATTAGAGAAATGAGTGACTCATTGAAAAGAAACAACATCAGAATCGTAGAGGTCCCAGAAGATGGAGAGAAAAAGGGGTAGAAGGGTTATGTGAGCAAATCTTAGAGAAAAACTTTCCTAACCTGGGGAAAGACACAGACATCAAAATACAGGAAGCACAGGGGACTCCCATTAGATTCAACAAAAACTGACCATTACAAGGCATATTATAGTCAAATTTACAAAATACTCAGGCAAGGAAAGAATCACGAAAGCAGCAAGGGAAAAAAAAGTCCTTAACTTACAAGGGAAGACAGATCAGGTTTGCAATAGACCTATCCACAGAAACTTGGCAGTCCAGAAAGGAGTGGCAGGATATATTCCATGTGCTAAACTGGAAGAATATGCAGCCAAGAATTCTTTCTCCAGCAAGGCTGTCATTCAAAATAGAAGGAGAGATAAAAAGTTTCCCAGATAAACAAAAATTAAAGGAGTTTGTGACCAATAAACCAGCCCAGCAAGAAATTTTAAGGGGAGCTCTCTGAGGGGAGAAGACACACACACACACACACACACACACACAGACCAAAAGCAACAAAGACTAGAAAGGACCAGAGGACACCACCAGAAACTCCAACCTTACAGGCAACATAATGGCAATCAATTCACAGCTTTCACTACTCACTCTACATGTCAAGGGACTAAATGCTCCAATCAAAAGACAGAGGGTAATAGAATGGATAAGAAAACAAGATCTATCTATGTGCTGTTTACAAGAGACCCACTTTAGACCTAAAGTCACCTCCATATTGAAAGTAAGGGGATGGAGAACCATCTATCATGCTAATGATCACCAAAAGAAAGCTGGAGTAGCCATACTTATATCAGACAACCTAGACTTTAAAATAAAGATGGTAAGAAGAGATGAAGAGGGCATTATATCTAATTAAGGGGTCTATCCACCAAGAAGACACAAGAATTATAAATAAGTACGCTTCAAATGTGGAAACACCCAAATATATAAATCAATTCATCACAAACATAAAGAAAACTCATTGATAATAATACCATAATAGTAGGGGACTTTAACACCCCACTTACAGCAATGGATGGATCATCTAAACAGAAAATCAACAAGGAAACATGGCTTTGAATAACACACTGCAGCAGACAGACTTAACAGATATACTCAGAACATTTCATCCTAGAGTAGTGGAATATACATTCTTCTCCAGCGTACATGGAACATTCTCCAGAACAGATCACATACTGGGGCAGAAATCAGCCCTCAGCAAGTACAAACAAATTGAGATCATATCATGCATATTTTCAGACCACAATGCTATGAAACTCAAAATCAACCCCAAGAAAAAATTTGGAAAGATAACAAATACCTGGAGACTAAAGAACATCCTACTAAAGAATGAATGGGTTAACCAAGAAACAAAAGAGGAAATTAAAAAGTACATGGAAGCCAATGAAAATGATAACACCACAACCCAAAACCTCTGGGATGCAGCAAAGGTGGTCGGTCATAAGAGGGAAGTATACAGCAATCCAGGCCCTCCTAAAGAAAGAAGAAACGTCTCAGATACACAACCAAACCGTACACCTCAAAGAAATGGAAAAAGAACAGCAAAACAAAAACAAAACTCCAAACCAGCAGAAGTCAGGAAATAATAAAGATTAGAGCAAAAACCAATGCTATTGAAACAAACAAACAAACAAACAAACAAAAACAGTAGAACAGATCAATGAAACCAGAAGCTGATTCTTTAAGAGAATAAACAAAATTGATAAACCCTTAGACAGTTTGATAAAAAAGCAAAAGAAAAGGACCCATATAAATAAAACCAAGAATGAAAGAGGAGAAATCACAACCAACACAGCAGAAATAAAAGCAATAATAAGAGAATACTATGAACAATTACATGCCAATAAAATGGACAATCTGGAAGAAATAGACAAATTCCTAGAAACATATAAACTACCAACACTGAAACAGGAAAAAATAGAAAATTTGAACAGACCCATAACCAGTAAAGAAATGGAATTAGTAATCAAAAATCTCAGAAAAAAATAAGAGAAAAAACAAGCGCCAGGTGGCTTTCCAGCGGGAATTCTGCCAAACATTTAAGGAAGAGTTAACACCTATTCTCTTGACTGTTCCAAAATATAGAAATGGAAGAAAATTGCCAAACTCTTTCTATGAAGCCAGCATTACCTTGATTTCAAAACCAAAGACTCCACTAAAAAGGAGATATATAGACCAATTTCCCTGATGAACATGGATGCAAAAATTTCAACAAGATATTAACCAATCGGATCCAACAATACATCAACAAAATTATTCACAATGACCAAGTGGGATTTATACCTGCGATGCAGGGCTGGTTCAATATCCGCAGAACAATCACTGTGATTCATCATATCAATGAAAGAAAGGACGAGAACCACGTGATCCTCTCAATAGATGCAGAGAAAGCATTTGACAAAATACAGCTTCCTTTCTTGATAAAAACCCTTAAGAAAGTAGGGATAGAAGGATCATACCTCGAAATCATAAAAAACATACATGAAAGACCCAACACTATTATCATCCTCAATGGAGAAAAACTGAGAGCTTTCCCCATAAGCTCAGAAGAAAGACAGAGATGTCTACTCTTACCACTATTATTTAACATGGTATTGGAAGTCTTAGCCTCAGCAATCAGATAACACAAAGAAATCGGCCAGGAGGATGTCAAGCTTTCACTCTTCGTAGATGACATGATACTCTATATGGAAAGCCCAAAAGATTCCACCAAAAAACGGCTAGAACTGATCCATGAATTCAGCAAAGTCACAGGATATAAAGTCAATGCACAGAAATCAGTTGCATTCCTATATACCAACAATAAAGCAACAACAACAAAAAAAAAGAAATCAAGAATTGATCCCATTTAGAATTGTACCAAAACCCATAAAATACCTAGGAATAAATCTAACCAAGGAGGTGAAAAATCTATACTTAGAAACTTATGAAAAAAAAAATTGAAGACGACATACAAAAAGAGGAAAATTATTCCATGCTCCTGGATAGGAAGACCAGTATTGTTAAAATATCAATACTACCCAAAGCAATCTACATATTCAATGCAATCTCTATCAAAATAACACTGTCATTCTTCATAGAGCTAGAACAAACAATCCTAAAATGTGTATGGAACCAGAAAAGACCCTGAATAGCCAAAGAAATCTTGAAAAAGGAAACAAAAGCAAGAGGCATCACAATCCCGGACTTCAAACTGTATTATAAACCCATAAGCATCAAGACAGTATGGTATTGTACTGACACAAGAATGGGCACTCAGATCAATGGAATAGAATAGAGAACCCAGAAATGGACCCACAAACGTATGGCCAACTAATATTTGATAAAGCAAGAAAAAATATTCAATGAAATAAAGACAGTCTCTTCTGCAAATGGTGCTGGGAAAACTAGACAGAGACATGAAAAAAAGTGATCTGGACTACTTTCTTACACCATACATAAGAATAAACTCAAAATGGTTGAAACACCTAAATGTAAGACAGGAAGCTATCAAAATCCTCAAGAAGAAAACAAGCAAGAACCTCTTTGACCTTGGCCGCAGCAACTTCTTACTCAACACGTCTCTGGAGGCAAGAGAAACAAAAGCAAAAATGAACTATTGATACCTCATCAAAATAAAAATCTTCTGCACAGTGAAGGAAGCAATCAACAAAACTAAAAGGCAACTGATGGAATCGGAGAAGATATTTGCAAATGACATATCAGATAAAGGATTAGTATCCAAAATCTATAAAGAACTTATAAAACTCAATACCTAAAAAACCAAATAATCCAGGAAGAAATGGGCATAAGAATGAATAGACACTTCTCCAGAGAAGACATCCAGATGGCCAGCAGACACATGAAATGATGCTCAACATCACTCATCATCAGGGAAATACAAATCAAAACCAAAGTGAGAGACCACCTCATACCATCAAAATAGTTAACATGAACAACTCAGGCAACAACAGATGTTGGCGAGGATGCAGAGAAAGAAGATCTCTTTTGCACTGTTTGTAGGAATGCAAACTGGTGCAGCCACTCTGGAAAATAGTTCGGAGGTGCCTCAAAAAATTAAAAATAGAACTACCTTACGACCCAGCAATTGCACTGCTAGGTATTTATCCAAGGAATATGGGTATGCTGTTTCAAAGGGACACATACACCCCAATGTTTATAGCAGCACTATCAACAATAACCAAAGTATGGAAAGAGCCCAAATGTCCATTAACGGATGAATGGATAAAGAAGATGTGATGTATATGTACACAATGGAGTATTACTTGACAATCAAAAAGAATGAAATTTTGCGATTTGCAACTACATAGATGAAATTAGAGGGTATTGTGCTAAGCGAAATTAGTCAGTGAGAGGAAGACAAATATCATATGACTTTACTCATATCATGACTTTAAGATACAAAACAGATGAACATAAGGGAAGGGAAGCAAAAATAATATACAAACAGGGAGGGGAACAGAAACAGAGGGTTACTAGAAGGGTTGCGGGAAGGGGGATGGGCTAAATGGGGAAGGGACATTAAGGACTCTACTCCTGAAATCATTGTTGCACTATATGCTAACTAACTTGGATGTAAATTAAAAAATAAAAATAAAAACAGTATTATTAGTATAAAAAACAAAACCACCACTATTTACAGATGACATGATACTACATATAGAACCCCAACGACTAAACCAAAACATTATTTGAACTAATACATGCATTCAGTAAAGTTGCAGGATAAAAAATCAACATACAGAAATTGGTTGCATTTTATATACTAATATTGAGCTATCAGAAAAAGTTAAAATAATGCCATTTACAATTGTATCAATGAAAAACTAAGAATAAATTGATCAAAGAGGTAAAAGACCTATACTCAAAACTAAAACTAAAATATATTGATAAAAGAAATCAAAGATGATGCAAATGAATGGAAAGATATACCATGCTCATGGATCAGAAGAATTAATATTGTAAAGAAGGGTTAATATCCAAAATATACAAAAACTTACCACAAGNTTCATCTGTTGGTGGACACTTAGGCTCTTTCCATGTTTTAGCTATTGTTGAGAGTGCTGCTATGAACATTGGGGTACATGTGCTCCTATGCATCAGCATTTCTGTATCCCTCCACAAGGAATTTTTTAAGGAAAAGTTTTAATCATTTCTTAAACTAAAATGTGATGATTTTATTTTGAATTTCTTTGATATACAGGGCTGCTAAACATTTCCCTTTTATTAGATATTCTTTTCTTTCTTTCTTGAATCATTTATTCCTATTTTTTTGCCTGTTCTTTTTCATGGATATATTCACCTTCTTTGTGGTCTTGCAATACCTCTTTGTATATTATAGTATTAACAATTCGATTGTTTATATTTATCATAAATATCTCTAGCTCATTTGCTACTTGTTTTCTATTTTTAACTTTATTTATTTATTTTTGGAAAGAGAGAATGAGCAGAGGCGGGGCAGAGAAGGAGAGAGATTCCCAAGCAGGCTCCATACTCTGTGCTGATCTCAATGTGGGGATGATCTCACCACCATGGGTTCATAACCTGCGCCGAAATCAAGAGTTGGACACAAAACTAACTGAGCCACCCAAGCGCCCTAGTTGCTACCTATTTTAATTGGGATTTTTCATGCAGTGTCGCTTCAATTTTTATGTAGTCAAGGCTATTTATCTTTTCCTCTGAGATTACTTTCGCAGCTTTTGTGTTAAGTGAATGCTAGTGTCTCTAAAATTAAGTTTGAAATATTGACAGTTGGTATCTCTATCATTTCAAAGATTTTGTTAGTTAATAAAGAAGTGACAGCTGGTCTAATCAGTTCTAACTGTTCTGACACAAAAGAGAAAAAAGAAGGGTAAGGATGAGAAGATAGAAAATATTTCTTTAGAGTTATTAACCACTGTCAATATTTTGTTAGAGTGTATTGCTTAATGTTTGTTTATATAATTTAACTTATTTAAAATAGTCTTGTCTCTCGTGATTTCACCAACTTAATTATGCTCTTAAGGTATTATTTCAATAATTGTAATTATTACATAGATATCTTTTTGTGTTGGCATCTTTGTTGCATTTTAATGGAATACAATGAAAAATATAAGACAGTTTTAGAGTGTCTTTCTGATATTTAAGAGGCATGTGCGATAAAAATAATCACAATTAAAAGAGCAACATGATTTGGTGGCTGACTCAATTAAATTTAGTATTTATGGCCTGCTGTGAGATACAACTTTCCTAAGGAGTCATGTCAAATTACATCAGTTATCCCTACATTCACACAGCGAATAGTTATTGTCAAGTTCTTCACTAAGAATCTTTCACTAAGCAAAAAAGAGGAATTTCACAGACTAGCGGGGTATCATATTGAAATTATGCTTTTATAAAGAGTAATACAATTAATATACTTTTCATAAAATTTTCTCATCTCTTTGAGGCACACACTTTTATAATATCCATATAAAATGATATAGAAATATTCACATACTGCTTAAGGAACATAGTGGAAGGGCTAGAAATGCTTACACTTAACCATCTACTTGATATCTAGAAGTTATCTCAAACTTTGCATAGCCAAAACACAACTTTGACCCTTGATCCTCATCCCCAGCAACACCAAAACAAAATACACCAAACCCCCTGAGATTTCAACTAGATCTTGCCATTTTAGTAAATGATGCCATAATTTGTACAATGGTTCAAAGCCATAAACCTAGGCATGTTTGATTCATATCCCATATCCCCTAAATTAAACTCAACAGTAAACAGTATGGTTTCTACTTTGAAAAGTGTCTCAAAACCATCCATTTCTCTATATTCCACTTTACCCCCCTGATCCAAACAACTGCACTCTCTCTCCTGGACAAACCACAAAGCCCTAATTATTTTCCTTGCTTTCAACTGCTCTCCATAAAGTATTCTCTAGCCAGAGTGATCTTTTTAAAATGTAAATCAAATCATGTCATATCCTTGCTTAAAGTTCTTGATTGGTCTCTAGTTGTACTCGGAATAAAATCTGCAATTCTTACAAAGACCTACTTGGTTCCCCATCTTCCCCAGCCTCATCTCAGAGCATATGTCAGCTCTAATATGTCAGCATAATGTATACATTGTCTGCTCTTTCATGGTAAAATCACGTTGCAGATTGGCAGTGATGGGGTAGATGTGTGTTTAATTCAGGGGCAAAGTTACACCAAGCACTGTTGGCCACTTATCTAGAATCACACTGTTCAAATCAGTTTTATCAGTAATAATAAAAAATTCTGACATTTGAATTTAATTTGTCCAACTTCTGCAATCATCTCTCACTTGGTTCTGAATGTGGGAGAGAAAGAAAGCAGTGTAATTTGTCTCCAGAAACCCATTATGTAAACTTGTTTATACCTCATAGTGCCTAGTATAATGACTGAAACCTATTGAACTAAATTCAATCAATGTAAGATAGAATGATGCTAAAATAGTACTATATTACAGTATGAGTGAAAATATAGATCCTTGTATATTAAAAATATAGGTGAAAAATATTGATTTTTGAGTTTTTAGTCATTTAACAGCATTGATTTAAAACTTGTTTTCCAACAATGGTACAATATCCAGTATGCTTATTTTATACTTTTCCTCATACATGAGATGGGAATCACAATGGCCCTATTATCTCACATGGTTGCCCAGAAGATTAAGAGGTATAGCTACCACTCTGAACATGCTAAATGAATGACATATATTTCCTGCTGAGTCAGCATGGCTCCCTTTCTTAACAGCATGAATTTGTGCAGAATGGTGGAAAAATCAAACCAGAAGAGAATTGCTAGGATCATATATAAAGAAGCATATCCAATGACCTAGATCATGTTTCCTAAATTGTGTTTTGTGGATCACTAGTTGTGAAAAATATTAATGGGTTTCTAGGGGTGGTAGTGGGGGAAGGCTACAAAGAATCCTTCAGTGAAGAAAAGTATTTTACCCTGTATTTCTCCAACATATTTGACCATGAAAACCTTTTCTTCTACACGATTATTATTCAGAATGAATATTCCATAGATATTAGGAAATTATGATTGACGAGAGCGGGTAGAATAGCTGGTGGGGACTTCTAGATTTATTAGAATATTTATTAGAACTTCTAGATTTACTAGAATTTGGCATAGCATTAAGCCAAAAAAATAGATATGCCTTGCTTTTCCTATCCTTATTACTAGACTATAGAGCTACCACTTCATCTAACAAATCCCTATTCAAATCTAAGTTCAGTTTGGGTACTCCCTTCCAAAAATGGTTTCACTGCCCTTTACTCAACCATAGTCACTAAATTTATTCAGATACATCTATTGACCACCAATTATGTGCGAGGTACTGTTCTAGGTACTAGGATTGAGCATTTAATTCATCATCATCATCCATCACAGTTCTCCTCCTCATGGAACATCCATTCAAATGGGGAAGAAAGACACTGAATAAGTCAACACATAAATACGAATCCAAGAGTGAAAAATGCTATAAAGAAAAAAATAACATAAAGGAGATTAAAAAGTAAAGTGGTGGTTACTTTATATTCAGTCGTCAGAGAAGGCCTCTCTCAGAAGGGTGGCACCTGAATAATGACCTAAGAAAGAAAGGTAATGAGCCATGAATTCTCAGGGAGAAAAGCATTCCAGACAAGTGAATGATAAGTACAAAATTCCTAAGGCAGGAGCTGTTTGGCTTATCTGAGGTAATGTAGCAAGACGGCATGGCTGTGTAAAGTAAGCTAGGTAGAGAATGGAAGGAGATAGATCAGGAGAGTAAATAGTAAAATTATTTAGGACATTGTATGCCTTTACACTGAGTGAGAGGGGAAAATATTGAAAGCCAGCCAGGTGAATTAACATTACCTAATTCATAAAACTCTGCCAATTTGCAAAAGGATAATAAAGGCATAATAATCATTGTCAGAAACAGGGTAAGAGTCTTTTTCAAAGGTTCAAGCAAGAGATATTAATGATTTATATGAGAGTGACAGGGAAGAGATGTTGAGAATCCCGAGTCAAGAAATATTTTGAAAGGAAAACTAGAGGACAATATTTAACCTTTTTGATCTCACGACCCTTTTGCATCCTTAAAAATTATTGAAAATACTAAAAACTTTTATTCATGAGTGTCATGTCCATAAATACTTAACATATTAAAAACTAAAACTGAGACACTTGTATTTTTAAACTTTTAAAATTATTTTTATTTATAATACACATAAATTAGACATAAATAGTACTTATAATGTTATTATTTATTTATATATTTATTACTTATTATTTATTTATTTATTTTCTTTCCCAGGGCTACTTCAATGAGCAAATCAAAGGACACCTAATGGAGGGTTCAAAACATCCCTATGAGTAGGGAGGTAAAATGACCAAACTCACAACAGAGAGGAAGTAACACTTTCCAAAAAACACCTCCTGAAGGGCCAAGCCCTGGACAGTGTATGACCCCTCTTTAATATAGTAGTATTCACAGGTGCAAGACACATAACAAGCTTTTAAAGTACATAAAGGACAGAAAACTAGCTAAAATGATGAAACGGAAGAATTCCCCTCAAAAGAAATTCCAGGAAGAAATAATAGCTAAAGAATTGCTAAAAACAGACATAAACAATATAACTGAAAAAGAATTTAAAATAATAGTCTTACTATTAATTGCTGGACTTGAAAAAAGCATAGAAAACAGCAGAGAATCTATTGCTGCAGAGATCACGCAACTAAAAAATAGTCATGATGAATTAAAAAATTCTGTAAATGAGTTGCAAAATAAACTAGAGGTGGTGACAGCCAGAATTGAGTAGGCAGAGGGAGAATAGGTGAAATAGAAGATAAAATTATGGAAAAAGATGAAGCTGAGAAAAAGAGATTAAGAATTTCTGGGTCACGAGGGGAGAATTAGAAAACTAAGTGACTCAATGAAATGGAAAGATATCTGTATCATAGGAATTCATAGATGAAGAGGAAAAGAGAGAAAGGCGCCAAAGGTGTGCTTGAACAAATAAGAGCTGAGAACTTCCCCAACCTGGGGAAGGAAACAGACATTGAAATCCAGGGAGCACAGAGAACTCCCTTCAGATGTAACTTGAATCAATCTTCTGCATGATATATCATAGTGAAACTGGCAAAATACAAAGATAAAGAAAGAATTCTGAAAGCAGCCAGGAATAAACAGGCCTTAACCTACAAGGGTAGATACATAATGGTAGTAGGAGACCTATCTACTGAAACTTGGCAGGCCAGAAAGGAGTGGCAAGAAATTTTCAATGTGATGAATAGGAAAAATATGAGGCCAAGAATCATTTATCCAGCAAGCCTGTCATTCAGAACAGAAAGAGAGATAAAGGTTTTCCCAAACAACAACAACAACAACAACAACAACAACAAATTAAAGGAATTCATCACCACTAAACCAGCCTTATAAGAGATCCTAAGGGGGAATCTGTGAGTACTGCAAAGACCACAAAGGACCAGAGACATGACTACAAGCATGAAACCTACAGATAATACAATAATTCTAAACCCCTATCTTTCAATAATAACACTGAATGTAAATGGACTAAATGCTCCGATCAAAAGACATAGGGTAACAGAATGGATTAAAAAAAAAAAAAGACCTATCTATTTGCTGTCTACAGGAGACCCATTTTAGACGTGAGGACACCTTCAGATTGAAAGTGAGGAGATGGAGTACCATCTATCATGCTACTGGAAGTCAAAATAAAGATGGAGTAGCGATACTTATATCAAACAAACTAGATTTTAAATTAAAGGCTGTAATAAGAGATGAAGAAAGGCATTATATAATAATTATGGGGTCTATCCATCAAGAAGAGCTAACAATGATAAATATTTATGCATTGAATTTGAAAGCACCCAAACATATTAAAAAATTAATGACAAACCTAAGCAATCTTATTGGTAAATATGTGGTAATTGCAGGGAACTTTAATACTCCACTTACAGCAATTGACAGATTATCTAGACAGAAAATCAATAAAGAAACAATGGCTTTGAATGATACACGGGACCAGATGGACTTGACAGATATATTTAGAACTTTTCATACAAAAGCAGCAGAATATACAGTCTTTTTGAGTGCACATGGAACATTCTCCAAGATAGATCACATACTGTTTCACAAAACAGCCCTGAATAAATACAAAAGGATCGAGATCATTCCATGTGCATTTTCAGATCACAATGCTATGAAACTTGAAATCAACCACAGGAAAAAGATTGGAAAACCTCCAAATGCATGGAGGTTAAAGAACATCCTAATAAAGTATGAATGAGTCAACCAGGCAATTAAAGAAGAAATTAAAAATATATATGGAAACAAATTAAAATGAAAACACAACAATCCAAACCCTTTGAGATGCAGCAAAGGCAATGCTAAGAGGAAAAGACATTGCAATCTAGGCCTATCTCAAGAAACCAGAAAAATCCCAAATACAAAATCTAACAGCACACCTAAAGGAACTAGAAGCAGAGCAACAAAGAAACCCCAAACTAAGAAGAAGAAGAGAAATAATAAAGATCAGAGCAGAAATAAACAATATAGAAACAAAAAAAAAATCAGTAGAACAGATCAATGAAACTAAGAGGTGTTTTTTAAAAAAAAATAAACAAAATTGATAGACCCCTAGCCAGACTTCTCAAAAAGAAAAGAGAGAAACCCAAATAGATAAAATAATGAATGAAAATGGATTTATCACAACCAATCCCTCAGGAATACAAGCAATTATCAGGGAATACTATAAAATATTTTATGCCAACAAACAGGACAACTGGAAGAAATGGACAAATTCCTAGACATTCCTAGAGAAAAGATTACCACATACTTACAAATAAGATTGCTTAGGTTTGTCATTATTTTTTTACACCCAAATTCCTAGACACACTACCAAAACTCAAACAGGAAGAAATAGAAAATTTGAACAGACTTATAAGTAGTGAAGAAATTAAATCAGTTATCAAAAAATCTCCCAACAAATAAGAGTCCTGAACCAGATGGCATCCCTGGGGAATTCTACCAGACATTTAGAGCAGAGTTAATACCTATCCTTCTCAAGCTGTTCCAAAAAAACAGAAATCGAAGGAAAACTTCTAGATTCATTATATGAAGCCAGCATTACCTTGGTTCCTAAACCAAAGACCTCACAACAAAGGAGAACTACAGGTGAATATCCCTGATGAATATGGGTGCAAAAATTCTCAATAAGATACTAGCAAATTGAATACAACAGTATATAATAAGAATTATTCACCATGATCAAGTGGGATTGATTCCTGAGCTGCAGGGCTGGTTCAATATTTGTAAATTAGTGTAATACATCACATTAATAAAAGAAAGGATAAGAACCATATAATCCTGTCAATAGATACAGAAAAAGCATTTGACAAAATACAGCATCCTTTCTTAATAAAAACCCTCGAGAAAGTCAGGATAGAAGAAACTTACTTAAACATCATAAAAGCCATTTATGAAAAGCCCACAGCTAATATCACCCTCAATGGGGAAAAACAGAGCTTTCTTCCTAAAATCATGAACACAACAGAGATGTTCACTCTCACCACTGTTGTTTAACATAATGCTGGAAGTCCTAGCATCAGAAATCATACAGCAAAATAAAATAAAAGGCACCAAATTGACAAAGAAGAAGCCAAACTTTCACTTTTCACAGACAACATGATACTTTATGTGGAAAACCTGAAAGACTCCACCAAAAGACTCCTAGAACAGATACATTAATTCAATAAAGTTGCAGGGTACAAAATCAGTGTACAGAAATCATCTGTACTTTTATACACCAATCATGAAGCAACAGAAAGAGAAATCAAGAAAATGATCCCATTTACAATTGCACCAAGAAGCATAAAATACCTAGGAATAAACCTAACCAAATATGTAAAAGATCTGTATGTTGAAAACTAGAGAAAGCTTATGAAGGAAATTGAAGAGGACACAAAGAAATGGGAAAGCATTCTATGCTCATGGATTGGAAGAAGAAATACTGTTAAAATGTCAATACTACCCAAAGCAATGTACACATTCAATGCAATCCTAAACAAAATTGCACCAGCATTCTTCTCAAAGCTAGAACAAACAAGCCTAAAATTTGTATGGAACCACAAAAGACCATGAATAGCCAAATTAATACTGAAGAAGAAAACCAAAGCGCGAGGCATCACAATCCCAGACTACAGCCTCTGCTACAAATCTGTACTCATGAAGACAGTATGGTATTGGCACAAAAACAGACACATAGACCAATGGAATAGAATAGAGAACCCAGAATTGGGCCAACTAATCTTTGACAAACTAGGAAACAAAATCCAGTGGAAAAAAGAGTCTCTTAGCAAACGGTGCTGGGAAAATTGGAAAGCAACACGCAGAAGAATGAAACTAGACCACCTTCTTACACTATACACAAAAATAAACTCAAAATGGATGAAAGACCTGAATGAGATACAGGAAACCATCAAAACCCTAGAGGAGAAAGCAGGCAACAACCTTTTTGACCTCAGCCGCAGCAATTTCTTACTCGACACATCTCCAAAGGTAAAGGAAACAAAAGCAAAAATGAACTATTGGGACTTCATCAAGAGAAAAATCTTCTGCACTTCAAAGCAAACAATCAACAAAACTAAAAGGCAACTGACAGAATGGGAAGAGATATTTGCAAATGACATATTGAATAAAGGGCTAGTATCCAAAATCTATAAAGAACTTACCAAACTCAACACCTGAAAAACAAATAATCCAGTGAAGAAATGGTCAGAAGACATGAATAGACACTTTTCCAAAGAAGATATCCAGATGGCCAACAGAAACATGAAAAGATGCTCAACATCACTCATTATCAGGAAAATACAAATCAAAGCCACACTGAGATACTACCTCAAACCACTCAGAGTGGCTAAAATGAACAAGTCAGTAAACTACAGACGGCTGGTGAGGATGTAGAGAAACAGGAACCCTCTTGCACTGCTGGTGGGAATGCAAACTGGTGCAGCCACTCTGAAAAACAGTATGGAATTTCCTCTAAAAATTAAAATAGATCTATGCTATGACCCAGCAATAGTAATACTAGGAATTTGCCCAAGGGATATAGGAGTGCTGATGCATAGGGGTACATGTACCCCAACGTTTATAGCAGCGCTTTCAACAATAGCCAAATTATGGAAAGGCCTAAATGTCTATCAACTGATGAATGGATAAAGAAGATGTGATTTATATATTCAATGGAATACTACTTGGCAATGAAAAAGAGTGAAATCATGTCAGTTGCAGCAATGTGGATGGAATTGGAAGGTATTATGCTGAGTGAAATAAATCAGTCAGAGAAGGACAGATATATGTTTTTACTCATGTGGATCTTGAGAAACTGAACAGAAGACCATGGGGGAAAGGAAGGGGAAAAATAAACAGACACAAACAAAAAAAAAAAAAAAGAGGGAGGGAGGCAAATCACAAGAAACTTAAATACAGAGAACAAAGGGTGGATGGAAGGTGGCGGAGAGGGAAAATGGGTGATGGGCATTGAGGAGGGCACTTGTTGGGATGAGCACTCGGTATTGTATATAAGCCAATTGACAATAAATTATATTCATAAAAAATAATGCTGCTATAAAAAACATTTTAATGTCTTTATTTGTTTTTGAGAGACAGAGATAGAGCATGAGTGAAGTGGGGCAGAGAGAGAGGGAAACATGGAATTTGAAGCAGGCTCCAGGCTCTGAGCTGTCAGCACAGAGCCCAATGAGGGGCTCAAACTCAAAACCCACAGGATCATGACCTGAGCCAGTCAGATGCTTAATCGACTGAGCCACCCAGGTGCCCCAAAACTGAGACACTTTTAAAACCTAAGAATATACAAGTGCACATTAGCCATCAGAGGTATGATGCCATGGAACATCATAGTACAGTGATGAAAAATGCCATGGAGCACTCATGCACAAACAAGAATGAGAAAGACAAAATGTCTTTGTATTACAATGAAAATAGTTTTGAACTTACAGACCTTCTGAGAGAGTCTTGGAAACTATCAGGAGGTCCTGAACCACACCTTGGGAATTGCTGGCTTATAGGGTTTTCTGATGGGTTGGATGTGGGGATATGAGAGAAAGAAAAGAAGCAAGGATGGTGTCAGGTCTTTTAGCCTGAGCTGCTATTAACTGAAATACAAACTTAAGTGCTACCCATGTTAAACTTAAAATGCTCCTTAGACAATCAATTAAGATTTAGAGTAGCTGACTGGATATGGGCCTGGAGTTCAGGAAAGTGGTCAAGGCTGGAAATATAAATTTAGCTTTAAGATAGCACTTAAAGCTCAGAACTGGATGTGAGTACATAGGGAGTGAGTGTCGATTGAAAAAAAGAGGTCTGAGAATGATCTCCAGGGCATTTAATCAATGAATTCCAAGAGTGAAATTCCAAACATCTGTTTTGAGTATAGTCTCCCTCAACTGATTAAATATTCCTTAATGTCATTTTCATAATCAAATCTCCTCTTATGACACCCAGAATACAGTAAGCACTGAAATATATTAAATTAATGAATAAAGTAACAAAGTAGTCTGTGGTACTTTTATAGCTAAATTTCATGATATTAGAACAGACAAAGTTAGGAAACTGAAGTGATTAGTTTCAGATTTATACATTGGTATACTACTCTTCATCTGGCCAAACAGGTTTCCATGAATTTAGAGGCAGAGGTAACTGGGGGCTTTTAACTTTACCCAGTGTGAGTCAGTAACAAGAGACCTAACAGGAGATATGAGAGTAGAATTCAAACTGTAGTCTACCACTTAAGACATTTAGGCAATAATACCAACTCTACTTTCTGGACATTTTATTTTTTTATTTTATTTATTTTTTAGATTTAAATTTTATTTAATATTTGAATAATATTATACATACATATATATGTATATATATGTATACTGGTCTTCTTTATCCATTCATCAGTTGATGAACATTTGGGATTTCTCCATAGTTTGGTTGTTGTTGATAACGCTGCTATAAACATTGGGGTGCATGTACCTAATTGTGCAATTGCTGAATCATAGGGTATCTCCATTGTTAGTATTTTGAGGAACCTCCATACTGTTCTCCAGAGTGGCTGCACCAGTTTGCATTCCCACTAGCAGTGCAAACGAGTTCCCCTTTCTCTGCATCGTCGTCAATACCTGTTGTTTCTTTTGTTGTTAATTTTAGCCATTTTGACAAGTATGAGGTAGTATCTCATTGTGATTTTGATTTGTAATTTCCCTGTTGATGAGTGATGTTGAGCATCTTTTCATGTGTCTATTAAACATCTGAATGTCTTCTTTGGAAAAGTGTCTACTCATGTGTTCTGCACATTTCTCAACTGGGTTATTTGTTTTTTGGGTGCTGAGTTTGATAAGTTCTTTATAGATTTTGGATACTAACCCTTATCTGAGATGTCATTTGCAAATATCTTTTCCTGTTCCGTAGGCTGATTTTTAGCTTTACTGATTGTTTCCTTCACTGTGCAGAAGCTTTTTATCTTGATTAAGTCCTAATAGTTCATGTTTGCTTTTGTTTCCCTTGCCTCCAGAGACACATCCAGTAAAAAGTTGCTCCACCCAAATTCAAAGAAGTTGCTGCCAGTGTTCTCCTCTAGGATTTTGATGATTCTCTGTCTCACATTTAGATCTTTCATCCATTTTGAACTTAATTTTGTATACGGTATAAGAAAGTGGTCCAGTGTCATCCTTCTGCATGTCACTGTCCAGTTTTCCCAACACCAGTTGTTGAAGAGACTGTATTTTCCTTTAAATATTTTTTGTCTCAGAATAGTTGACCAGATATTTGTGGGTCTATTTCAGGGTTTTCTATTGTGTCCCACTGATCTATATGTCTGCTTTTGTGCTAAAACCATACTGTCTTAATGACTACAGCTTTGCAACATAGGCTGAAATCCGGAATCATGATGCCTCCAGTTTTGTTTTTCTTTTTTAGGATTGCTTTGGCTGTTTGGTGTGTTTTGTGGTTCCATACAAATTTTTAGAATTGTTTGTTCTAGCTCTGTGAAGAATGCTGGTGGTATTTGATAAAGGATTGCTTTGAGTAGTGTAGACATTTTAACAGTGTTTGTTCTTATAATCCATGAGGATGAAATGTATTCCCATTTCTTTGTGTCCTCTTCAATTTCTTTCACAGGTCTTCTACAGTTTTCAGAGTACAGATCTTTTACCTGTTTAGTTAGGTTTATTCCTAGGTATCTTTTTGTTTTTGGTGCAACTGTAAATGGGATCGATTTCCTTGATTTTGTTTTCTGCTGCTTCATTACTGTCATTTTATTTTTTAAGGTAATTTTTCCCAGAGAATTTTTCATCTATGCATTCTTATTCAGACTGCCTAGAGATGCTTAGAGAAGCACATGTCAAAGAATGGCATCCACTGAGATTTTTCTGTATGTGGAATAAAAACCCTGATTAACAACAAAAAAAAGATCCCATTTAATAATGTCTGTTGTTGTCAACAGCATTGTGGGTAAAAAATTCAAGAATTATACTTCTTGCTTAGAAAAAGAGATGAAAAAATATTTTTTACATGTAGAAAGTGTCAATTGTACATAATTCCTTGTTTTTCTGATAGATAATAAAGGATTTTATCAAAAGAAAATACATGAAAATGAATAATATTACACTGGTGTATGAATGGCATGAACTTCATATAGAATGATGGTGATTTTAGTCATTAATGGAAGATTATGTAGTTTATACTGGATGCCCTCTGGATTCTGGCTTTTCCTCACTTGCATTAGGCCAGGCTGACCCAACACTGTGCCAATTTATCTTCATTAGCTTCTCTCACATCACAAATTTAAGGAGTTTATACTTCCTATGGCTCTCTTATGCAGAACTCTTAGGAATGAGTGCTGGAGGTAGTGATCACCCCATATTTGGCAAGCATCATTCTAGATAGATTCAAATGATTTGGGAAACTTTAAAAGGCTCCCACCTATATTTACTAAAATCCAACGTTGCTATCATCAGACCTGCTTATAAATGAGGATTTATAATACCATAGGATTAAGAAGATTGTCTGTCAAAGGTTGTATTTCAAATGTGGGCAAACATAATTTAATCATAACTGTAGTAACAATTTGGGCCATTATATGGCTTTACAATGTATGACACACTATGGCACATTTTATCTGGTTTGAGTTTTACTAGGTAATCACATGACGCAAATACCACTCACTTTACTGACAAATTTAAGGTCATAAAGATTACACAAGGGGAAGATATGTGGCAGAAGCATGATTAAAATTTAATTCCCAGAAAAAGTCATCAACAAGGAAAATTTATATATGATTCCATGAATTTCATAGACCATCTACAGCCTATCCAAAAGTACTGGGTTAAAAATACTTGCCTTTAGAGATATCGATTTAATGGTTTGGGATTAGGCTTAGAGATTTTTTTTTAAGTTCCCAGGATATTCTAATTTGTCAAGACCTACTGTTCAATGGTTGGCGCCACTGATTTCTTTGTCAATTTTTCCCTTTACAAATCATTTTTTATATCATCTCAGATTATTTTCTATATTTTCTTATCTTTGCGTCTTTAACTTTCTTTCACTTAGCTTTGGTGGCAAGACTCCAAATTTTGAATACAGTCTTCTTTGTTTCCCAGTTTTGGGTTACAAACCATTGCCATCTATGTTCCTGCTCTTCTTCCTTTTTCCAATCTATTATTCTCCTCTTAAACGTCATTAAGAATCTATAATATCAATATTCCACCTTTATTATTTTCTCCCCAGTGAGCAGATTAACATTAATAGACTGGATTAGGAGACCAGAACTCTGCCAGTCGGTGGCTTTGTAACACTGGGAATTATTTGCCTTTCTAAGTTTTAGCCTCAATCAGTAAAATAAAGGGGGAAAAAAGTGCCTACCTTGCAGGGCTTTTATAAGAAATAAGTGAAAATACACATAAAATAATAAAAATAAATGACTCAATACTCAATAATAAAAAAAGCTTTTAAAGATTATTTCTTTGAAAGTCTTTATTCTTTATCTATTTTTGTGGCAACCCAATACAATGTTCTGTACTCTTTCTGAGTTATATGCCTCTGCTTTTTACATACCCACTCTCATTTCTAATTTTAAAATTTAGCATATGTATTCTATAACCCCACAGTGCCCAGTAAAATGTTATCCTGGATTTGGCAAGAATTTTATGTAACCCTGAAATGGAAGGGAGAGATACTATGGCTTATTATTAAATTAATTTATTATTAGCTCATTAATCACACACAAAATAAAGAAGAATATCTGAAATATTTACTTCTTAAGGTTGAGTTATAACCTGCTCTAAACAAAGTCCATCGTGGGTAGGAATTCAAGAGCAGTTCATCTTTCTTTAAATTATCTATCTCCCTCAGTCTGTTGTGAGGACTGGCCCCTTGACCTTTTCTTTTCTTTACCCCTAGGTCTTTTTGACAGTGTCTCTCCTTATCTACAGAAGAATGCAGACTGAAGTAATTTCATTCTGTTGAATTCTACTTAGGATGGCATTAATAGTATGTGGTAGGATCTGGACAGTAACAGGAATACCCCAAGATTATCAAAAACTTTCATATTGTTCAGGTTGACTTCCCGTTAGCATCTACCTATGTCATTAAAATATTATAATGTTCAATATTAATTACATATTTGGATGATCTCAGGACTACTGTACTAGCAATAGTCTCTTTTTCTGCCTCCACCTAGAGCCACTTCTCAAATGCCTTCTTCTGTTATTTTACACTTGATGTGTCTTGTAAAACAGGAGAAAGAAACGAAAAAACCCATCTGGCTAAACCAACACCAAGGGCACAGCTCAAGAATCCAGTGCTTTAACAAATAATGCTTTACCAAAGTGTCTCTTACATCCAGTGCCAAGAGTGTTTGCATTAGGAGGCTAACTTCATTTAGTCACTCCTCCTATTTAGAAATTTTACATTTTAGTACCAATCACTTGTCTCCCTAATCAACTTTAAGTTTCTTTTTCTCATTCTCTACAACCAAGTTTAATTTCCTGCAACGAAAATAAAAGAAAAAAACCTTTTCCTCAATTTTGCGCTTCCTTCAACACACTGCCATACTACTTTCTTTCCTTTTACAAGCAAATTATTCAAAATATTAATCTACAATCAATGTACTGCTTTTCTCCAACTCTTCACCTATCCCTATCTTAAGCTTCTACCTTTACCACTTGAAGGAAATTGCTTTCTTGAAGGTCTTTGTTCCTCAAAATCACCAAATAAAGTGACATTTTGATCTTCCTTAATTTACCACACTATAAGTTTTGACAATGTTGACTAATCTCTTCTTCAACTTTCTTTTCTCTTTATATTCATGGTAATATTTGTTTTTTTCTTTTCTTTTAGATTTCTCAGTTCTCCTTTCTTTTGCTAAGGCCTTTTTTAAAAAAGTATATATGAAGAAGTTACTTAAACTTTCTGGTTCTCAATTTCCTCATCTATAAAATTAAAGTAATAATATCAATTACAAAAATTATGAAAGTTAAATTATATTAGGCGCTCAACAAATATTATATTCCTAGAGGGTAAACATTACCCAGCATTCTCTCTTTGGTACTGTCTCTTTTCATCATCAAATTTTGTAAATGACTGTAAAATCTTTATCCTAAGATCCTCTTTCTCTCACCAGAGCTCCACTCCAATATTTCCAATTTGTATATCATACTCAACAATCAACACATTTACAAAACCAAATTTATCATCCTTCTCCCTCACCAAAATGACTTCTACTCAAGTATTTCTTATATCTATAAATACCACTCCAAAATCCCAGCCAACTGGGCTCAAGTCATTAGTTATCTTTGACTCCCTTAGAGTCTATTGATTTCTCCATATACTAATGTTTTATCCAAATTGTCTTTTCCATCAAATACTACAGAAAAAGATAAAACATCATAACCAAGTGATATTTAGCCCAGAAATGCAAAGTTGAATTAACATTAATAAAGAAGAATGTAATTTATCATATCAATGAACAAAAGAAAAATTATATGATTATATAAATATATACAAAAAAATAAAAAATAGCAACACCCTTTTATGTTAAAAACTCTCAGCAAACTAGGAGTAGGAGGGTACATACAAAAAACTTATAGTTGATATTATGGTTAATATTGAATTATTTCCCTCAAAGATAGAGAACAAGACAAGGTTTTTTGGTTTTGCTACTTCTACATCATTGCACTGTAGTCAGAGCAGTAAGGAAAAGAAAACGAAGAGGTCTGAAGACTAGAAGTAAAACTACCATTATTCTCAATGACAGAAAAAAATCTAAGAAACTTAAAAAAAAACATTATAACTTTTAAAAGAAACTATCCAGTGGTAGGATACACGAATAATATAAAATTCAATTGCATTATTTCTATATATCAACAAGAAACAATTGTAAAGTGAAAGTAACAAATAATATTAAAGTATTAAGTCAACTCAATGAAGACAAGAAAGTCTTTTTATGTGTAGGAAAGTAATGAATCTCAACTCCTTCTCACACCGTACAACAATTTGTGATGAGTCATAGAACTAAATGTAAAAGCAAGAACCAGAAATCTATAAAAAATATGGGTGCATATATTCACAACCTGGACAAGACCCAAGAAGCACTAACCATGAAAGAAAAAAGTTGATAAACTGGATATCACCAAAATTAAAACAATCTTTTCACCAAAGTCACCATTAAAAATATTTAGGTGAATCACACCCTGAGGAGAAATATTTGCAGTGCAGAAACCTGACAAAGGACTCATATCTTTAGGAATTACAGGACAATTTATAAATAATTACTACAAATCAACAACCAGAAAGTTAAAAATTTCATTAAAAAGACTTCACTAATTCCTCAAAAGATCTCAGAATGGGCAATAATCACAGGAAAAGGTGCTCCACATTATTAGTCACCAGAAAAATGCAAATTAAAACCATAATGAGAAATATTTTCACACCCATAAGAATGGCTAAAATAAAATTTCAAGTCCCCAATACACCAAATGTTCGAGAGAATGTGGAGAAACTAAAATTTTCACATATTTCTCTTGGGATTATAAAATGGAACAACTACTCTGAAAAGTTCCTGGGAAGTTTCTTATAAAGTTATCTACTCACCTACCTTAGGACCCAACAATTCCCCTCTTTGGTATCTATATGAAAACATATGCCCATAAAAAGATTTGAATGTAGGTATTCACAGAATATTCATTCAAAATATCAAACAGCAGGAAAACAACACAAGTATCAATTAACAGGAAAATGGAAAAACAAATTGTACTATATTAATCCAAGAGAATACTACTCAGTAATAAAGGAACAACATGAGTGAATACCAAAAACATTATGTTGAGTGAAAAAATTCAGACACTGACATACACAAAACACACACTCTCTGGAGAATTCCATTTCCATTAGAATACACAATCCTAATCTATGACGATGACAATCAGAAAGAAGTTGCTCTCAGGGCACCTGGGTGGCTCAGGAGGTTAAGCATCTGACTTCAGCTCTGGTCATGATCTCTTTGTTTATAAGATCGAGCCCCAAAGCTGGAGCCTCCTTTGGATTCTGTGTCTCCCTCTCTCTCTTCCCCTTCCTGGCTCGCACTCTGTCTCTCAAAAATGAATATTTTTTTTTTAAAGAATGAAGTTGCTTTCAAGGAGGGAATGGGGGTAGTTGATTGGAAAGAGGCGTGAAGCAACTTTTGGGGATGGTGACAATGTTTTAATATCTTGCTTTGAGTAGTGATTACACCTATATATACAATGGTCAAAATTCATTATATTGTGTTTTATTCTTCAGTTAGGGAGAAAAAAGATGCTTCACCAGGAAAACATTTAAAAAGAAGAAAAGTTATTGCAAGTAGAATATAATTAGTAGGAATAAGAAAACATGCTATATCAATAGACTTATCTAAAATTTTTTTCAATAGCAATATTTTTCAAGTGTTTTGAAGTCCTATTTTAAGTTTCAAAATAATTTTATTTTCAAATATAAGTAAATAAACCCAGCCTTGTGAATTCATTTAAATAGAAAAACTCAGCTTTGTGGGTCAATATATTGGAGAGAAACAAAGAGTAACCAGTAGCATATAAATATTGCAGTGTCTGTTAATTGAAAATAGAATGCTTCATAATCTGGAAAATTTTAAGACATGAAAGAGCCCAAAGAAGCAAAGGTAAAAAGATCAAACACAAGATACAGAACTAACAGCTGTGACTTACTGAGTTAATAAATATGCTGAATAAAATCAAACTCAACAAAGCACTACAAGTCGGTAGTTTCCAAGTAATTAACACACTAATGAGAAACACATGCAATGTGTAATCAGGCCTACCTCATTTTGACAGTAAGGACTCTTTGGTTGCAATGGATAGTCTCCATTTATAGGTAAAGTTATGTATAGTAAATTAGGTAAAGGCATGCATGAGGCAAAGGGGAAGTAATCTAACTTGCTCTATCTACACAGTCTGCAGTGAATGAGATGAAAGTTCTGTTTTCATGTCTCATCTATTCTATCTCATTCTTCTTACAATAAGACTGAATACATCTACTAACACCTGGGCAAATAAATGTAAATTCATGGATAAGAGTTGTATTTATACTTTTATTTCCAAGGCTCATCACCAGTTTCAAGAGGGAAATGATCATTTCAACCGTTATTAATTTCTAATTAGTAAATCTGAAAAAAAACGTGTTTGAATACCACAAGTCAGTCTAATTTCACATTTCTTACATTTCCACACATAAAGCCAGAATTAGCAGACACTTTAGAGGATTAAAACTGTGATCAAAACATGGGCTCTTATATAAGCTAACCAATAATTATCTTTTCTTTGGAACAGTTAACTCTTGACAATGTTCCATCCCTGATACACCTGTGACTTGTCAGAGCACACCAGGGAGTCAACTATTCTGTCCATCTAGCTGTCCCTCATCCACACCCTCCAGTCTTCTCATAATTATGTGTCTGACCTATACTCTTTCATAATTACTTCCACCTGAATTTTCCACTCCCTGCTCTCTGCCATGAATATGGAGCCCAGAAGATCGGAAGAAATAAGTAAAACACCAAAGTCTCTGAGACAAAGGAAGAGTAGTCCAAGTGATGTTATATTCTTCTTCAACTATACACCTTACCTGCTACTGTTCTATTACATACATACTTACAGGTTGCATTGGTTCAAATTTAAATATCATCACTCTTAGTTTCCTGACTTTATCCTTCTTTTTTTCCTTCCTAAAACATCATTATAACCTCTAAGAAAGGAAGGTAGAATCCGTTGCCTTCATAAATATTTAATAATGGACAGAACCAAGGAATAGAGTCAAAAGAAATATCTGACTTTAATACTACCATTACTTTTTTTTTCAGTTTACCCAAAATAAACTAAAATAGAAGAGAATGCAAAGAAGGATTAACAGAATAAGATCCCTTAGAACTGGTTATATTACAAATATGTAGAAAGAAAATCTGCTTTTTATTCATTGAATAAATGAATTTATATTAGATAATTTATGTTGATGTAAAAATAAATGCGTTGAGTAATGGATGTTAACTTATATATAAGATAATCTCCTACCTAAGCGATTAAAAATGCTGAAAATGTAATGGCTGCACAATGACACCAGAAACACCTTCATATAATGAGAGAATGAGTGAAGATAAATGTGACATTTAGCATCTAAACCTGACTTTTGTAAGGTTTAATTCTTGAAGCAAATGAAGTAGATCAAATTTTTCTGGAAGAAAAGAAGGGATCTTTGAAGACATTTCCTCTTCCACATAGTTGGACATGGTGAAATGTTACCTTGCCAGAATGAACCTGTAAGTTCTATCCTCATAAAGATGTTGTATGACCTCAAGAAGATTTTTCTAACCTCTGAGCAAGAAGGGACAACTATTATAGTAAAGGGGGAAATAAGGAGTTTTGAATCAGTTGCACAATTAGTCCCTTTGTAGTGTCAATATCCTTATTCATAACACCACAATATTACATTCCTTTGAAGTTAATAAAAGTTAAATGAAACTATTTATATGAAAGTGTTCTATAGATTATAGTGAATATGTAAGGCCAAGATGCTATTTATTGATGAGGATGATTATAATAAAAACAAACTAAAATAAATAATACTGAAGAAGGTAAGATATTAAGCAAATCATTGCTCATTTAGACCAAAACAATCTTAAAAAGAGACATTTGTCTTACAAATTGGCTCAAAGGATTTGTTCATACTATATATCTAAGTAGATGGTGAATGGCATTGATTGGATCCAAAGTCCCCCTCTCTTGGATTTTATGAGGCCCATTCAGAATGAGCCAGGTTGAGAACACCACCAATTCCATGTTCTGAGTCCATCTGTTGGCAAAAATATAATGCAAACAGCTTTATAAGTGCTATTTTCAATGAAATATCACAGAACAGCTTGTCCCAATGATATTTCTAAAGCTTGCCTGCAAACCGCCTACTGGGAAATCCAACTGAAAGAGAAGAGGGAAGAGAAAGAAACCCATACATACAAGTGACAGAAATTTAAAAAAAGAACAAAAGGTAGAGAGAGACAAGCTAGAGGAAAGTGAGCACTAGAGAAAAATAAGGAGCAATGAGGGGATAAACAAGGACAAAAGGAGGGACACCTCAATGGCTCAGTTGGTTAATCATCCAACTTTGGCTCAGGTCAGGTCATGATCTCATGGTTTGAGTTCAAGCCTCACGTCAGGTTCTGTGCTAACAGGTCAGGGCCTGGAACCTGCTTCAGATTCTGTGTCTCCTTCTCTCTCTGCCCCTCCTCCTCTCTCTCTCTCTCTCAATCTCTCTCTCTCTCTCTCAAAAATAAATCAATATTAAAACAATTTAAACAAACAAAAAAATAAAATTAAAAAAAATTTTAAACCATAGGAATAGAGATTTTAAGGAAAACATACCAAAACAACTTGGGGAGGAGAAGCCAAGATGGCAGAACAGCATGGAAGTTTTTTTTTTACATCTCTCATCAATGAAATACAGCCAGATCAACACTAACCATCCTGCACACCTAGAAAACTGATTTAAGGATTAACACAACAATATGCACAACTTGAACGACAGAACTTAGCAGGTACTGGGCACAGAGAGGTAAACTTGGGGAGAGAGAAGCCATGGCGGGCAGGGAGCTATTTTTGCTTGTGGAGAGAGGACGGAGACAGGGGCAGAGTATGAGAAAAGCACCCCCAACCCCCACCATAGCAGCTGGAGAGAAAGTGGAAAAGTGGAAACAGCCTCAGAGACTGAACAAAAAAGGGAGAAAGGAGGAAATAGAGGGCTTAAATTCCATTAAGACTCTATAAACAGGGGGAACACAGAGTCTGAAACTGCAGCTTGATACCTGGCAGTGCTCCAGTGGGAAGGGCAAATCCCCAGGATTAGAGAGTGAGGTCAAAGGGGTCCATGGGCCACACAGGGAGAGGCAGTTCCCCTCTTGGGAGGACATTTGGTAGAGGCTGTGTGGCCACCCCACGGACAAAGATCCTAGTGGACCCTGGAGAACAACCACATTTGCTGGTGCTGGAACAAGGACATTAAGGGTGAAACCTGGTGTGGGATATGTGTTGTGTTCTACCATAATCCCTGAAATGCTGCTAAATGATCGTGGGAACTTTTTCTGGAGTGGGGTGGGGTGCACCCAGCTGCATTTTCTGGGTATTGGCAACAACATGGTCTTGTGAATATTCCTAAGGGCTGGCAGGCACTGGGCCATTGCTTGGTGA
Organism: Crocuta crocuta; assembly: GCF_008692635.1. Classification (NCBI taxonomy): domain Eukaryota; kingdom Metazoa; phylum Chordata; class Mammalia; order Carnivora; family Hyaenidae; genus Crocuta; species Crocuta crocuta. The sequence continues at coordinate 2,577,998 of NW_027531504.1, read as the reverse complement.
GACTCTCCTCCCAGAGGGTCAGAACAGTTCAAAGCCACAATTCCTCAGAAGTGAGGGCTTGGGAAACACAGACGCATCTGAGATAAAACTCAAGAGGGACGTACTGCCTGGCAAACTGATGGCTTGGTCATGGACCGTGTAAAAGCGGAGAGTGGGGGCGCCTGGGTGGCTTAGTCGGTTAAGCATCTGATTTTCGCTTAGGTCATGATCTCGCGGTTCGTGGGTTCGAGCACGGCGTCGGGCTCTGTGCTGATTGCCTCTGTGCTGACTGCCAGCTCCGAGCCTGGAGCCTGTTTCAGAGTCTGTCACTCCCTCTCTCTCTGACCCTCCCCTGCTCACGCTGTCTCTCTCTCTCCTAGAAATAAATAAAAAACATTAAAACAAAAAAAAGCGGAGAGTGAATGGAAGTTGGAGACAAAGGATGGGTGCTTGATTGCTGATATGGGAGAACAGTTCTGATACTAGAGACTGGGTGGTGCCATTTTTACCCCTCCAGCTTATGTGCATACACACCTACAAGCGCCATAACAATCCACCCCAGTAAGCTAAGCAGCACCATCCTGTGGAGAATGGAGCTGTTACACTAAGCCCTGGTCAAGTGGGCCAACATTGCTCTTTAAGAACAACACAAGTCTCTCCACCTGCTTAGATTATAGACTATAAAGTGCTTCATAGTTTGACTTCTAGGGGAAACCGATAGAATTTCAATCGTTTTTCAGTGTGTTTGCTGGTCTATTAATTTTTTTTAATTTTAATTTTATTTTCTTATTCTTATATACAGAAAGAGAAAAACTTTATTTTTATTTTCAGTTTTTGTTAAAATATATTTATTTATCTTTTTATATTATTTACTTTTTGTAAATTTTTCTAATTCTATTTTACTTCCATCATTTCATTTTATTCTATTTCATTGAATTAATTTTTTCAAATCTTCAAATGTTTTCCTGGTTTTTTTTTTCCTTTTTTTTCTAATTTATCAAGCTCCTTTCAACAACCAGACCAAAACACACTTAGGAACTAGCATCATTTATTTAATTTTTTTGTGTGTTGTTTTTAATTTTCATTTTTTACTATAGTAATTCTTTTTCTTCCTTCAAAATTACAAAATGAAAGAATTCACTCCAAAAGAAAGAGTAGGAAGAAATGACAGCCAGAGACTTAATCAACACAGATACAAGCGAGATGTCTGATCAGAATTTAGAATTGCAATAATAAGAATACTACCTGGGGTTGAAAATAGATCAGAACCCCTTTCTGCAGAAAAAGAAGTAAAAGCTAGTCAGGATGAAATAAAATATGCTACAAATGAGCTGCAATCTCAAATGGATGTCACAGTGGTAAGGACAGATGAGGCAGAGCAGTGAATCAGTGATATAAAGGACAAACTTATGGAGAATAATGAAGCAGAAAAAAAGAGGGAGAGTAAAGCCAAAAAAAAAAAAAAAGCACGATTTAAGAATTAGAGAAATGGGTGACTCATTATAAAGGAACAACATCAGAATCGAGGGGTCCCAGAAGATGGAGAGAAAAGGGGTAGAAGGGTTATGTGAGCAAATCTTAGAGAAAAACTTTCCTAACCTGGGGAAAGACACAGACATCAAAATACAGGAAGCACAGGGGACTCCCATTAGATTCAACAAAAAGTGACTATTACAAGGCATATTATAGTCAAATTCAGGCAAGGAAAGAATCATGAAAGCAGCAAGGAAAAAAAAAAGTCCTTAACCTACAAGGGAAGACAGATCAGGTTTGCAATAGACCTATCCACAGAAACTTGGCAGTCCAGAAAGGAGTGGCAGGATATATTCCATGTGCTAAACTGGAAGAATATGCAGCCAAGAATTCTTTCTCCAGCAAGGCTGTCATTCAAAATAGAAGGAGAGATAAAAAGTTTCCCAGATAAACAAAAATTAAAGGAGTTTGTGACCAATAAACCAGCCCAGCAAGAAATTTTAAGGGGAGCTCTCTGAGGGGAGAAGACACACACACACACACACACACACACACACACACACACACACACACACACAAGACCAAAAGCAACAAAGACTAGAAAGGACCAGAGGACACCACCAGAAACTCCAACCTTACAGGCAACATAATGGCAATCAATTCATACCTTTCACTACTCACTCTACATGTCAAGGGACTAAATGCTCCAATCAAAAGACAGAGGGTAATAGAATGGATAAGAAAACAAGATCTATCTATGTGCTGTTTACAAGAGACCCACTTTAGACCTAAAGTCACCTCCATATTGAAAGTAAGGGGATGGAGAACCATCTATCATGCTAATGATCACCAAAAGAAAGCTGCAGTAGCCATACTTATATCAGACAATCTGGACTTTAAAATAAAGACTGTAACAAGAGATGAAGAGGGCATTATATCATAATTAATGAGTCTATCCAAAAGAAGATCTAACAATCATAAACATTTAAGCTCAAATGTGGAATCACCCGAATATATAAATCCAGTAATCACAAACATAAAGAAACTCATTGATAATAATACCATAATAGTAGGGGACTTTAACACCCCACTTACAGCAATGGACAGATTATCTAAACAGAAAATCAACAAGGAAACAATGGCATTGAATGACACACTGGACTGGATGGACTTAACAGATATTTAGAACATTTCATGCTAAAGCAGCAGAATACATTCAGACAGCACAAAGAAGTAAAACGCATCTGAATCAGCCAGGAGGAGGTCAGACTTTCACTCTTCACAGATGACATGATACTCTATATGGAAAACCCAAAATATTCCACCAAAAAACTGCTAGAACTGATCCATGAATTCACCAAAGTGGCAGGATATAAAATCAATGCACAGAAATTGGTTGCATTCCTATACACCAATAATAAAGCAAGAGAAAGAGAAATCAAGGAATCGATCCCATTTACAATTGCATCAAAAACAATAAATTACCTAGGAATGAATCTAACCAAAGAGGTGAAAAATCTATACACTGAAAACTATAAGAAAGCTTATAAAAGAAATCAAAGAAGACACACAAAAAAAATGGAAAAATATTTCAGGCTCCTGGATAGGAAGAACAAATATTGTTGAAATGTCAATACTACCCAAAGCAATATACATATTCAATGCAATCCCAATCAAACCTGCACTGGTATTCTTCACAGAGCCAAAACAAACAAACCTAAAATTTGTATGGAACCAGAAAAGACCCCAAATAGTCAAAGCAATCTTGAAAAAGAAAACCAAAGCAAGAAAGCACAATTACAGATTCCAAGCTGTATTACAAAGCTATAATCATCAAGACAGTATGGTACTGGCACAAGAATAGACACTCAGATCAATGGAATAGAATAGAGAACCCAGAAGTAGGCCTACAAAAAATGGCCAACTAATCTTTGACAAAGCAGGAAAGAATATTCAATGGAATAAAGACAGTCTCTTCAGCAAATGGTGCTTGGAAAACTAGACAGCGACATGCATAAAAATGAACCTGGACCACTTTCTTACACAATACACAGAAATAAACTCAAAAGGGATGAAAGACCTAAATGTAAGGCAGGAAACCATCAAAATCTTTGAGGGGTAAGCAGGTAATAACTTTTTTGACCTTGGCCACAGCAATGTCTTCCTCAACACAGCTCTGGATGCAAGAGAAACAAGAGCAAAAATGAACTATTGGTACCTCATCAAAATAAAAACTTCTACACAGTGAAGGAAACAATCAGCAAAACTAAAAGGCAACCAACAGAATGGAAGAAGATAATTGCAAATGACATCTCAGATAAAGGCTTAGTATCCAAAATCTATAAAGAACTTATCAAACTCAATACCCAAAAAATAAATAATACAGCAAAGAAATGGGCATAAGACATGAATAGATACTTCTCCAAAGAAGACATCCAGATGGCCAACAGACCCATGAAACGACGCTCAGCATCACTCATCATCAGGAAAATACAAATCAAACCACAATGAGATACCACCTCACACCTATCAGAATGGCTAATATTAACAACTGAGGCAACAACTGATGTTAGTATGGATGTCAAGAAACAGGATTTCTTTTGCACTGCTGGTAAGAATGCAAACTGGTACAACCATTCTGGAGAACAAGATGGAAGTTCCTCAAAAATCAAAACTAGAACTACGCTACAACCCAGGAATTGTACCACTAGGTATTTATCCAAGGGATACAGGTAAGCTGTTTCAAAGGGACATAAGCACCCCAAAGTTTATAGCAGTGCTATCAACAATAGCCAAAGTATGGAAAGAGCCCAAATGTCTATGATGGATAAAGAGGATGTGGTATATATATATAAAATGGAGTATTCCTCAGCAATCAAAATCTTACCATTTGCAATTACATGGATGGATCTACAGGATATTAGGCTAAGCAAAATTTGTTAGTCAGAAAAAGACAAATATCATATGACTTCACTCATATGAGCACTTTCAGATACAAACCAGATGAACATAAGGAAAGGGAAGCAAAAATAATATAAAAACAGGGAGGGGGACAAAATATGGGAGACTCTTGAATATGGAAAACAAATGCAGGGTTGCTGGAGGGGTTGTGGGATGGTGGATGGACTCAGTGGGTAATGGGCACTAAGAAATCTACTCCTGAAATCATTGTTGCATTATATGCTAACTAACTTGGATGTAAATTTAAAAAATAAATTAATTAAAAAAAATAGTTGGACAATTAACCAACTGAGCCTCCAGGAGCCCCCTATCCACTCACTCCAACATACTTTTTTAACTTAAAAATATTGTTTGGGTGAAGGAGGTCAAAAGGTAAAAATAAAAAAATGCAGTTGATATAAAACAGAATTTTTAAATCATATTCAAAAATTGTTTTTAAAAAGAGTGGATTGTTGGATCAGAGGGTAACTCTATGTGTAACTTTTTGAGGACCTCCCAAAATGTGTGCCTAATACTTTTTATAGGTATTTTGGAAGACACACAAGTGAGGATAATCCCTCATTTCAAAGAGCTCACAATTGACAGTGTATGGGAAGATGAGATAAACATGCCTCTATTAAATATATAATTATAATCTAGTTTATAATTAAGAGCCAAACCATGTGCTCTAAATTAAAAGTGGACCCACAGTCATAGAGTAGGAAGGAAAGAGAAAAATATATGTATTATCTGGACACTTTTCCATGTTAGTGCATATACTTAAGTTACCAGCAAAGGCTCATCAATAAGAAACATGCTCAATAAATTATGATATAGCTATAAAGTAGAATACTATGCAGACATTAAAAAATGAGATTGATCTTTATGAATTAATATGGAATGGTGTCAAAAAAATACATATAAGCAAAGAAGGCAAGTTGTTGAATAATGTATATTACAATTCAACTTTTATAAGAGAAAAAATACTTATACAATTATCCTTAGCTATCCAAATTTATTTATTTCTAAAGTCAGAGAGTAAATGTTAAAATCTGGATAGATAATTCAGATAATTAAGGATATTAAGTTTTATGAATGTGTTCAGATCTTGAGTTTCAGATAGCAAATAGTAAGAATTGGGATAAGCAGAAATTTACCTCAAAACATTTGTCCAAATCTATTTAGTTGTTAGGTTTGGAAACAATAGTTAAGCTTATTACGTGTGTTTATGCACAAAAATCATCTGGAAATAATAAGCACTGAACTGTTAGCAGTAGCCATCTTTGGGGTGGAATTTTCTTTCTATTTTAACATAACTATATTCTGTGAGTTCTTACAACACACCAGTGCACTTCTAGTCAGAAAACAACACAATAAAAATGTCATTTTTAAGAAGAAAATTCTGGCAGTGGGGAGGGCACCTGGCTGGCTTAGTTGGTAGAGCATGCAACTCTTGAACCCAGGGTCATGAGTTCAAGCCCCACGTTGGGCATAGATCCTACTTAAAACTAACTAACTAACTAAATAATAATAATAAAAACTTTGGTTGAAAGATGGAGAGGTGATCACAAATAATGCAGCATGTCCAGAGAAGTGAAGACAAAAGGCACAAGAAAACCCAGAAAACATGTAACAGTTTAATAACTGGAGCATAATTATTAAAATGTGGTGAGAGAAAAGTGGTGTGAAATTTTCTAAGTTTCACTTGTTTTTTCATGTGATATACAGATTCATTTTTCCAAAAGCTAATATGAATTTCAATATCTATCATCAACTCCAATGTTAGGAAACATCCTCTTCTAAGTCCCTTCTTTTAATCTAAAAATTGACTTGCATATCACAAAATAGTCCAAGCATTGTAATATAAGCAGTATACATGCAATGATTCCAAAATAAAATACACTACTGCAGATGATATCATTCTGAGCACTTACCTGGGGTCGAATAACTTTTACAATATTTTTGAGGGCAGTGTCAGGGGATGGAGGTGAGCAGTCAGGTGTTGGGCCTGTTGAGCTGTTTCTATGGTTACTACTTCCTGGAGCAGTAATTGCTACCTCAGATGCATTATCTGTGAATAAAAATAGAACTGCCGTAAACCTAATCACTCAGGTTACTTTTTAAGACTTGAAATTACTTTAGTGAACATGAATTGAGATTCCAACTTAAAACTGGTATCAATTACAAGATCATAATGAGGAATATGCATGGCAGTATATTTTAAAGATAATGTTTACTTGAATGTTTTACTTTCTTTTGGAATGTTAAATATCATACTCTGCAGTATTCCAAAAAGGAAGGGTATTCAATTCATGATAGATCACCCAACACAGCTATTAAGACTGCCATTACTATATGAATGGCAAAACTTTACCTTAACTAAAAAAAATATGAGGGTTTTTGTTTTATATGATTGGGCTAAATTTTCTCCATAATCTTTCAAATGGGTATTGGTCTTTATTAAAGTGAAAGTTTCATATCTCCCTGAGTCAAAAAACCCAAATTCAAGTTCTCTCAAAGCACTTTTCTTAGAAATCCCGCAAACTATAGAGAGGCATCCCAGTGAATTAAAATTAAGGAAAAACTGATATGTGTGCACAATGGTTTTACAATGTAGACTAACACAAAACAATCACACCCATCTTCTATAATCAAACTAATTGAATGAAATTTCAAAAATCTAAATTATTTCTCCCTTATGTTCAGTATGAGGGTCAAAGGAAAAAGTGTTGACTTTAAAATCAGCAACATGCATAAAATTTTTTAAGTTTTTATCAAAACAAAATAACAAAAAAGATGCAGTTTTAGAATGTGTAAAACACTTGGAAAAGGATGGAAAAGTTTTAAAGTAACTCTGCTAGCATGGAGACATTATTTTATCAATTTGACACTCCTCTATAACTTTGTGCGGAAACTGTTGCAGGCTCAAATCTAAAAAAAAATTACTTCCTTGTTATGTTTTCAATTAGTTCCCAAAAATTTTCTGTTCTAGACAGCTGAAATGATGCAAAGACTGACACTGATAAGTTTTTACTGACCAGCAAGTTTCTCTAATCCATGACCATTGTCTACAGTCCCAAGTAAAAAAGTAGTAAGTTATGAAGACACCTCTTGCTCATAAAAAGTGAGAGAATGGAAACTCTACCTACATAAAAACATGATTCAGTTTCACTGGGGAGTCTAGACATAAGCTTATGAAACAAAAATATATAAGTGTGATATATTGAATTAAATAGATCACTTATTAAATAAGTCTTAAAAGTGCCCAGAGCTTACTCTTGACTCAAGTTTAATGGATAAAGTGAGATTTGAATTAGCGTCTCAAGAAACACAGAATTCTGAAAGACAGTAATATGGGGTCATCTTCTGACTAGGATATAATTGGTATAGTAATTATTGAAACAGAGACAAAATATCAGTCAGCAAGACAATGAAAAGAAGCCCTGATTTTCTCCAATTTGTCCCTCCCTTTCATTCATTCAACCATACATCTAAAAACATTTATTTGGGGGCAACTATGTATCAGGCATTCTGTTATATTCTCTTTTTTAATGTTTTTTATTTATTTCTGAGAAAGAGAGAGAAAGCGTGAGCAGGGAGGATCAGAGAGAGAGGGAGACATAGAATCTGAAGCAGACTCCAGGCTCTGAGCGAGCTGTCAGCACAGTGCCCGACGTGGGGCTTGAACCCATGAACCATGAGATTATGACCTGCTCCGAAGTTGGATGCTTAACTGACTGAGCCACCCAGGCGCTCCTATGTTATATTCTAAGGTTAAATGAAAAAGAACCTCTAGGCAGAGGGTAGAGTTTAGGGAAATATGAGTAGGTAGAGCACAGAGGACTTTTAAGGCAGTAAAACTCTTTTGTATAATATGATAATGGTGGATACATGTCATTATACATTTGTACAAACCCAAGAGTGAATCCTAGCGTAAACTTCGGACATTGGATGATAATGATGGGTCAATGTAGGTTCACTGATTGTAAAAAATGTACCAGTATCCATATCCATATCCATATCATATCCATAGTGGGGGAAGCTGTGCTCATTTGGGAGCAGGGTACAAGAGAAACCTCAATACCTGTGCTCAATTGTTCTGTGAACCTAAAACTTTGAAAAATTAAGTTTGATAAAATGTTTAAAAATCCATGCCTTAAGAAGTACACAATTGAATGTGATATCAGACATGTAGACAAAGTATGATGCCATATAACTTGAGATTTGATAACAGGTAAATGAAGCCTGATGAAAAAGCAAAGGGAGGAACAATCATCAGACTGGCTGGGAAGGAAGAAGGACCGTGAAAGGCTTCATTCAGTTTTCAGGCAAGAAAGCTGGGACAGAACATAAGACATAAGGGCATGGAGACAAAAAGAGTATAGATAAAGCTATTTTATGTTAGGAAGAAGCTGGAGATTAGTTTAAATAAGTAAAAGAAAGTTTTATTAGTTTACTAGTGTATATTTAATTCTGTAGGTGATGAGAAATATTGAAGATATTTAACTAAGAAGTGACATAGTAATAATAACAGCTAATGTTTATTGAACTCCAGTGAAATAATGTTAGAGACTTTATTCCTATTATTTATTCTCTCTTTTGTATTCTTCATTGTTGTCTCTCTGTGTTGCATTCTAAATAGTTTTTTATACTCATTTTCCCCTTTATTGGCTCTTTCTTCAGCAATATCTAGTCTGCTATCAAACCATTTTCTTAATTTCACTGATATTTTGCATTTCTAAAATTTCTATTTGGTTCTTTTTCAAATATACAATGTCACCATTTGGCATTTTTCAGTTTCCTAACAATTTCAAGCTTGTTTTTATTTAGTGGAAAATAGCAAATAATTGTTCTTGTTGTTGTTGTTGTTGTTAATCTGTGCCTGATAATTCTAATAACCTGAAACCTTCATGGATCTGTTTATGTGTCTCTGGATCTCACTCATGGTATTTTGTTCCATTATCTATCTCATCTTCAATTCTGTGCTATTTGTTACTCAACTTTTGTTAGCACAAGATAAACAACACTAAATTTAATTCTTTGTCTTTTAGCAAATGTTAATTCGAAAAAGCATACAAGTTTATATTCTAATACCAGATACTGAAGTCTGTGTACAAATTGCCTGCTCAATGTTGGGCACTTTATTTAACCTCTCTGCACTTCAGTTTTCTTAACTTTAAAAATGAAAATGATGAATAGCTGTCTAGAAGAAAGTTATTGTTTATGTGTGCAGATAAAATGAAAGAATACATATGAAAAGTAATTAGCATGTTATCAGGCACATAGCATGGGTTTTGTTTTTCCCTATGAAGCCAGATATCATCAGAATAAAATAAAACATAGAAAAGGAAAGAAAATCCAGAAAGAAAAGCAAAAAAAAAAAAAAAAAAGTAATGTTTTATATCTAGAGTAAAGACTGTAAATACTTGGGTAGATTTTGAGACCAATATCTTTTAGCTATTAACACAAATTGCTAGAGACATATTTCCAGGGATAATTCCTTTGAGGAATGATTCACTGCAAGGGCCGGCTTTGTTGACTACCTTCTTTGTGTCAAAGTCAGAAAAACTGAGGCGTACTTCATGCAGACTGTAAGAAAAAAGCTTTTTAATGTGTGTTATAAGTAATTTAACACATAGTACAAACCAGTGGGTAATCAAGTACTAAATTATTTAGAAAAGACTATTAATGTCTCCATCTTCTGAATCCATGATCTGTACCATTACAATGATAATTTGATTTTATACTACCTTGTATTGTTCATTATCTCTTTCAGACTAGGTTATATTTTTGCAGACACTTACATTTCCCTTTACCCTCCATAGCTCTTAGATCAATGCTTTTAAAAATACTAAAGAGGGGGACCTGGGTGGCTCCGTTGGTTAAGAGTCCTATTTTAGCTCAGGTCAATATCTTGCAGTTTGTGAGTTTGAGCCCCACATTGGGCTCTGTGCTGACAACTGAGAGCCTGGAGTCTGCTTTGGATACTGTGTCTCCCCTCTCTCTGCCCTTCCCATACTCATGCTCTGTCTCTGACTCTCAATAATAAACAAATGTTAAAAAAATTAAAAATACTAAATGAAATAAAGTGGATAAAGCAAAACATGTCTGTCAGTGGCAACCATCAAAAATGCCCTGAATTAAATGGAGAAAGGTGAGCTAGCTTTTGAAATCCCATGGTCTTTTTTGGAGAAAATCCAAATGAGAAGTATATTTTAAATATCCTTTATTATATTATTTATTTAAAAAAACAATTATCCAGTGGAATTTGCAAAATGACAGCCTGTATCCAAGACAGTTTTACATGGTTAACCTACATTTTTCACCTGCAGCTCCAAAACATTGCTGATGAAAAGGAAATGAGGTGTGTAAAAACTGCTTAGAGAAAATTACTAAATATACTTGCAGTTTCAAATTGAAATAAGAGAGTTATCTTTTAGTCAGTTTCTCTCACTATACATTAGATTAGCATTATGACTGTCCTTGTTCTCTAAAATAACAAGCTTAGAAAAATATCTTCTAGCTTACTCAAGCTTTTGGAAGAAAAGTATTCTGTGAATACAAAATAATTCATGTGCAGTGTTATAGAAAAGAATTTAACATCATTCACTAGCATGTACTGAGCAGTTAAAGTACACCAGAAACCATGCTAATTGCTATGTAGATGACAAATAGATGTGAGATTACTTCTGGCTGGGAATTCAAGAAAAGTGTCATGGCAGAGATGATGACTAAACAGGTCTCTGACAGATTAGTAAAATTCATACATGAAGAAATGAGTGGGAAGGGCATTTCAGAGTTGGAAGTATAATGAGTAAAAGGTAGAGAGATGGAAAAGAATTAGGCACATTTGTGTAATAAAGAAGAGTTCGGTCTGAATAAAATATTGATGGAGGAAATACCAAGAAATGGAGGACTCATAAACAACACACCTGAGGTTTGAAGTCAGACAAACCTAACCTGAAACTCTGCCATATTCTTTTATTGAAGTATAACTGACATACAATATCCCATTATTTTAGTGTACATCAAAGTGATTTGATATTTTTATGTATTATTAAATGATCCTCACAGTAAGTATAGTTACTGTCACCATACACTTTTATCAATTCATCTATAGACACACAACCAAAGGGCTGCTTCCATATCTTGGCTATTGTAAATAATGCTACCATGAATATGGGGGTGTATATATCCATTTGAGTTGGTGTTCTCATTTTCTTTATACAAATATCCTAAAGTGGAGTTGCTGGATTACATGACAGTTCTATTTTTAATTTTTTGAGGAACTTCCAAAGGCACTGTTTTCCATAGTGGCTGCAATAATTGGCCCACATCTTGGAACATTTGTTATTTTGTGTCTTTTAAATAATACCAATCTGACTGGTGATATGAGTATTGCTACTCCAGCTTTCTTGTTTCCATGCCTTCACTTTCAGTCTATGTGTGCCTTCAGATCTGAAGTGCATCTCTTGTAGGCAGCATATAGATAGGTATTTATTTTTAACCATTCAGTCACCCTATGTCTTTTGACCAGAGCATTTAGTCCATTTATATTTAAAGTATTCATTAATAGGTATGCACTTATTGCCATTTTGTTAATTGTTAATCGTTTTCTAATTGGTTTTGTAGTTCTCTGTCCCTCTCTTCTTTTTCCTAGTCTCTTTCCTTGTGCTTTGGTCGTTTTCCTTAGTGTTATGTTTGGGTTTCTTTCTCTATTTCTTGTGTATCTATTGTAGGTTTTGGTTTGTAGTTACTATAAAGTACGAGCATGTGTGCGTGTGTTTGTACATGTGCATGTATGCATGTGTGTGTGTGTGTGTGTGTGTGTGTGTAGTCTATTTTAATCTGATAGTTGCTTAGATTTAAACACATTCTATAAGCACTACATTTCTGCTTTCACTGCCCCCCAACATTTTATGTTTTGACATCATATTTTACATCTTTCATTTTGTGTATCCCTTAACTACCTATTGTAGCTATAGCTGATTTCACTATTTTTGTCTTTTAATTTTCACACTAGATTTTTAAGTGGTTATATAGATTGACCTTGACCAATAAGATTTTTTTTCTTTTATACATTTTCTTATTTCTAATTATGTCCTTTTCTATTCTGATTAAAGAAGGCCCTTTAACATTTCTTGTAAGGCTGGTTTAGTGGTGATGAACTCTTTTAGGTTTTGCTTGCCTGGGATGTGATATAGTAAGAGTAAGGTGTCAATGAGAACAACAAATTATGGCTAGCAGAAGAACAATTTTGAAGGCTGGGTCCTTGAGCTATGGAGCCACCATGCCAACCCTGGGCTTTGTACACCTATATAAGAGAACAATAATGTTCTATCATGTTAAAGCCATATTTCTTTTGGATATGTATAACAGCAGTCAAATTTATATCCTAACTAATGCATGGGGCAAGACAGCTATCAGTGAGGGAGTAAACTGTTCTAGCAGGGTAAACATTTGATATCTTGTTTTCATCTGATGCCAGTGAAATTTATATTTGATTATGAGATTGTACAAGGGAAGGTAATCTCTATTGTTATAATAAAAAATGGTAAAAATTCTAACTGACAAAGGGGAAAAATTACCAGCAAGTCGATGAAACCAGAAAAATAAGAAAAAAGAATAAAAGAGAAAAAATAAGCTAAAATAAATAAAAAACATAAAATGAAAGTAATAAAATCAAGTATATCAATTGTGGATATCAGTTCTTATGGAAAGAACTACCCCCACCCCCACCCCACCCCAAAAAAAAAAAACAGAGATGGCTGCAATTTAAAGTGTCAGGTTTGACTGGGAGCAGTTGGCTTCACTCACATGGCTATTGGGAGCACTGGATTTCCATGAACTATTGGGCTGAGGGCCTTAGTTTCTCACTGGCTATTGACTAGAAGCTTCCCTCAGTTCCTTGGCATATGAGTCTCTCCACAGAGGCTTACAAAGGGACAATAGCTTCCATCAGAATGAGTAAGCCAGAGAGCAAGAGAAAACTAGTAAGACAGAAGCCAGAGTTCCTTTCTATTCATTATTCTATTCATTAGAAACAAGTCACTAGGTCCAATCCACATACAAGGGGTAAGAATTGCACAAGGGCATAAATATCAGTAGGTGAGATAATTGGGAGTTAACTTAGAAACTTAATATCAGAGACGTGCAGGAAAAAGCTACCCTCAAACTACTGATGGCAACAGAAATGGATACAGCCATTTTGGAAAGCAATAGCATTAAGATCAGTGCCTCATGATAGCATGGCCAACTTACCTTGGTTTGCTAGGTTCTTTCTCAGTTTTAAACCTGGAAGTCCTACATCCTGGGAACCCCTTCAGTCCTGGGCCTTGGTTAGTCACCCTACTCTGGAGCCAGGCTGTGGGGGTTAAATCATGACTCCACACTTACTAGCAATGTGAACTTGGGTAAGTTACTTAATTCTCTGTGCCTCAGTTTCCTTATCTGTAAAATAAAAATAATAATAGCATATTTGTGGAAACTAAATGAGATAATACAAGAAAGTGCTTAAAGCAATGTATGGCACATAAAAAGTGCCCAATGATATTAAATATGTTAAAATATACATACCCTTTCACTAGGGTATACACACAATTATTATTCAAACTGGGACACTTTTGATCATGAAAGGGAGCGCTTATAACAATTATGCCAGGTCAACAAGCATAAAAGGGAATATTCAGGGAAAGTGGGATATATGATCCTTACATGTGATCCACACTGGAATTTATCTCATAGAAATATAAGCACCTCCATATAAGACAAGTGTACAATAATGTTTACTACTCTTTTAATGATGGAAAAATAATGTAAAATGAAGTGAACGCTTATCAATAGAGGTGAAATAAATCATGATACATAATACCATCAAATTTTATGCAACTTTTAAAAGAGTGAATTATAAGGATACCAACTGACTTGAAGAAAGTCCTTTGAAATACTGTTGAATGAGAAAAATAATATTTAGGAAAATATGTTAGGAGTCTCCGAGTCTCCTTTTTGTTAAACAAAAGCTTTACACTCAGAGGCAAATAATGAAGTTTGAACTTCAGGATCCTGAACTTTCACGGGCCTGTTCCAAGATGCTGGGAGAGTCTCTGGAAATGCTTTTGTAAATTTTGTAAAAGTAAAATGTTTTAATTGCAATAAGTTAAGATATCTTCAAATTTCTTCCAACTCTAATTTCCTTGCTATCATACTTCTCTTTGTTTTTGGTAGTATTAAAATGGCTGCAGACATTTTTGGAATCTGGCTAAGGAGAAGATGAGTTTAGGATACATTTAGTTTGGGTTTAGTGGGACATATTTGCAAGGTTTAAGTCACTTCGTTATATAGTCCAGATGTTAAAATGGCTTCTAGAAATTCTCCTACCATCTCCTGTGCCAACTCATCTGGTATGTGACTATAAGGTTTACAGCACTACTATGATATGAGTGATATTGTGATAAGAGTGTGGCCTAGAAATATTAGTGTACCAGAAATACTTGTTATGTACAGAAGTTAGTGCATGGAAAGTTCTCCCAAATCTTATAGCTTAGCTATGACAAAGGAGTTTTATCAAATTTGACAATAATCGCAAAAACTAGCATGGAATTGCCAATAAGAGATTGTAAAGCTGAAAGGAAATTTTCTACAGGCAATAAAACCAAACAAACTAATTTTGATCAATAATGCTAAATGAGGAAAAAAATCAACACGGAAAGATTGAATTATTTTATTTTCTCTACATTAGCATTGTCTAAGAGAAGCATAATGTAAGCCACATATGTAACTTTAAAATTTGCTAGTAGCCACATTTTTAAAAGTTCTGCAAATGGATAAAATTAATTTTAATAATTATCATTTATCTCAATTTATCAAATATATTATGTTTTCAATTATTAATAATTATATTTTACATTCCTTTTTATGTGCTATCTCTTCATAATCTGAAGTGTAATTTACACTTTCAGCAAGTGAATTCAGGTAGTACATTACCTGGATTTCCATGTATGTCACTGGAAATACATGATCTGTATTTAGATTTTATAAAATTACAGTTGGAAACATAGATTCAACTGTAAACAAACTTGTTCTAAACATACTTAATAGTTTCAGATAACTGAAATGAATATCCAAAAATTATTTTTTCTTTAGTATTTGCATCCACATTGACAAAATTATTTCATCACTTTTAGAAGAATTGATTTGACTTTGACATAGTTTTAGCTTCAAAATTATATCTGCCCAAGTTAAGTAAGTTCTCTGAGTCAGCATTATTAATAGGAAAGTCAAGAGGGATTGCATAAATTTAAATTATAAGTTTGGAACCTGCTAAAGTATTTTAAAATGTTCTGTGGGACATTTAATTCTAATTTTAAGCAAATAATTTTCATTGATTCTATTTTCACTTCTGAGAGCAAACTTCTTACCAAATTTACTATGCATTTACTGAATGTACCTCTTACTATTGTCCACTTTATTATCTTTAAAAAAATTTTTTACACAAGAAACTTTTTTTCAGTTTGCTCTGCCATGACAAATTATAATTCGCATCATTGTGAAATTTGTCACATATCATATTCCAGTCTCTCCTTTTTTCCTTTAAAAAATGCTTCAGTCATAAAATGTGTGCAAAGTGGAAAAGAAGATAAGGTGAGGGAAATGGGGAAATCCCGGTCATTGTAGGAATATCCCAGTCTTCCTTAGTGCATTGGAACTTGTACATGGGGACTCTCCAGCACTGTTTAACTACTTGGGGAGGATCTGCAAGTTTCTACAGATCATTACCAGAAACAGAAAGGACAGTCTTTGCTTGCAAACAACTACAATCCTTATGACTGTATACAATGAAATAAAAAATAAANGTCTTGATTCTATTTTGGTTTTATTTTATTTAAAAAGAAATAAAACCCATATATATGTATATATATGGAGAAAAACATGTATATATATACATATATATATATATACATGTTTTTCTATGCTTGTATGTGTAAGAAGACAGCTAAAGGATATATACTGAGCTGTTAGCATTGTCTAAGTGAAGGTAGGTTAAGAAGTCAGCACAATTAGATCAGGAAAAATGGGGGAAATGATCAGTATTGTCCTTATAAAATTATGCATTATATTATAGGTTTTAATTCAGTACGATACACATATACTTATCATTTGTAAGCTATCCAATATAGGGGAAAAAAACTTTTTCAAATATAATATGATTTGTTATTATTTGTTGTTAGTTCATAATTTCATTACATTATAATCTGAGATTGGGACCTGATTTTCTGATATGTTAACATGCCTCTGAGACCTAATTAGGTAGCCAGTTTTTCTAAGTGCTTTACGTATATGTGAAAAGAATATATGTATTCTCTATTGATGGGTACAGAGTTCTCGATATGTCTATTAAATCATGATAGTTAGTTGTATTATTTAACATACTATATTCTTTTTTAAATTTATTTTTATTTTCTAGAGAGAGAGAAAGATGGGGGAGAAGGGAACAGAGAGACAGAGAGAGAGATTGAGAGAGAGAGGTAATCTTACCCCAGAGCCCAATGGAGGGCTTGATCCCACAACCCTGAGATCATGACCTGAGCTGAAATCAAGACTCTGATGCTTAACCAACTCAGCCGCCCAGGTGCCACTAACATTGTATATTCTTTTTTTTTTTTTTTTAAATTTCCTTTAATGTTTATTTTTGAGAGAGAGAGACAGAGACAGAGACAGAGAGAGAGAGAGAGCATGAGTGAGGGAAGGGCAGAGAGAGGTAGACACAGAATCCGAAATAGGCTCCAGGCTCCCAGCTGTCAGTACAGAGCCTGACGTAAGGCTCAAACTCATGAACCATGAGATCATGACCTGAGCCAAAGTTGGGCACTTAACCTACTGAGCTACTCAGGTGCCCCTAACAAAGAATATTCTTATATTATGTTTCTTCATTTATCAGAAATTTCTGTGAAATATGGTATATTAAAATCCTGCACAAATTGTGGATTTCAGTTTGTTTTCAAACACTTATCCATTTGGGATTTTAATATTTCAAGGCAATGTTTTACGTGAAAAATGTATGAAAAATTTTGTGACTTTATACTTCTTACTATATTGTGTTTTGTTCTTTTATTGTTATGTAGTATCCCACTTCATCTCTTTTAATGTTTTTAACTTTCAATTATATTTGGACTGACAATATTGCTTTAAAGCTATCTTTAGGTTGTTTTCACTTGATTTTTGTTTCTTAACCCCATTGTGTCATTTTTATTTATGTTCAATTCCTGGAAAATGAATATAGCAAGATTTTTAATAACTGAATCCAATATGATCATCTTTGTCTTTTATTAATTATTTTCTGTTTTGTGGTTTTGGTTTGAATTGCTTACTCTTGGCTTTGCTTCTTTTTTTTTCCATGTTTAAGAACATTTTAATTATTATTTTTAAATAGTTTATTGTCAAGTTGGTTTCCATATAACACCCAGTGCCCTTCCCCATGCCCATCATCCCCCTTTCCCTCTCCCCCACCCCCATCAACCCTCAGTTTATTCTCAGCATTCAAGAGTCTCTCATGGTTTGCCTCCCTCCCTCTCCCCAACTATTTTTCCCCTTCTTCTCCCTCATGGTCCTCCAGTAAGTTCCTCCTAATTCACCTATATGTGCAAACATATGGTATCTGTCCTTCTCTGCTGACTTATTTTGCTCCGCATAACACCCTTAAGTTCCATCCATATTGCTACACATGGCCAGATTTCATTCTTTCCCATTGCCATGTAGTATTCCATTGTATATACCACATCTTTTTGATCCATTCATCAGTTGATGGACACTTACGCTCTTTCCATGTTTTGGCTATTGTTGAGAGTACTGCTATGAACATTGGGGTACATGTGCCCTATGCATCAGCACTCCTGCATCCCTTGGGTAAATTCCTAGCAGTGCTACTGCTAGGTCATAGGGGAGTTCTATTGTTAATTTTTTGAGGAACCTCCATATCGTTTTCCAGAGGGGCTGCACCATTTTACATTCCCACCAACAGTGTAGGAGGGTGTCCATTTCTCCACATCCTCACCAGCATCTATAGTCTCCTGATTTGTTCATGTTAGCCACTCTAACTGGCATGAGGTGATATCTCAGTGTGATATCTCAGATTTGATTTCCCTGATGATGAGGGATGCTTTAATTATTAAATATTTCTTTATTCTTTTATTTTCTATTATTGTTTTGGAAGATTTAAATTATGTTTCCAATTTCTACTGGTTTATCTCAAAATTTTACTAGAAAATTTTGTAACAAAAAAAATTAAAAATCATTAAGTATCTTTGTCTAGTGTTTTAGCCCACTATCCCTCGTTACTTACTCTCTGATCATAAACCTCTATCTTCCCTGTTGTTTTCTTTAAATTTTTGTTTAATGTTTTTATTTATTTCTGAGAGAGAGAAAGACAGCGTGAGCAGAGGAGGGTCAGAGAGAGAGGGAGATACAGAATCTGAAGCAGGCTCCAGGCTCTGAGCTAGCTCTCAGCACAGAGCCCGATGCGGGGCTCAAACCCACGAACTGTGAGATCATGACCTGAGCTGAAGTCAGACACCCAACTGACTGAACCACCCAGGTGCCCCTCTATCTTCTTTGTTTTTATTGTCTGGATATTTAATACGCCTGGCTGTCATTTTTTATCAGGAGGCATGATTTCTGGCTCCCACTTGAAGTGGGGCTATTTTAGATCCCACATCCCTGAAGGATGCAGTCTTGCTATGAATCCTGCCCATTTTGGGGCCCAGCCACCAGTTGGGACTGCCATTTAAGTTCTAATTTTTATTGTGTATCTCTGATCAATTAATGATAGAGATATTTTCTTTTTTTTTCTTCAGCACAGCTAGAATTTGTAATTTTCTCATTTTATATTTTATCCTCATTGTTTTTGAAGCACTGGAAAATAGGGGAAGGTTCACTTTAAAATAAACCTTGCTGAGTTGACAGATCATGTTATACTTTTATAATCAGAAAAATGTATACTTGACTTAAAAAATAAATATAATGCAAGTCTATATACATCTAATGTTCATTCACATTTAAATAAAGCTATACACAAAAGAAAAAAAAAGGAAAAAAATAAACCAGGATTTTTTAAATTAACATTAGTTACCTTGATAGGTAAGATTCAGTAAAATAGTTTACTTTTACTTCTTTTTTTACTTTTCATATATTGAACAAAATTAACAAAATAATATATTCAATTTTATAATGAAAACTTATTATAATCAGTTATATATATATAAGTTCATAATGATCAACTTATTTTAAAAGGCTACTAGAAGGAAAATTAGCATTATATTAGCTATATTAAAAATTATTACACTATACTAAAAAATAATAACACCAATATAACAGGTTTTCCTAAGGGAAACAAAAGATATTTAAAATGATTTCATAGGTTTAGAAGGGTTTCTGTATTGATAGAATTAGATAAATCATTCCTTTCCACACTTGGTTAGAATAATCAAAGTATGCTTCTGTTAAAATGATGATCCAAGATCCTATTACTTGCCTGTGACTTAAAGTCTGCTTACTTTTAAAATTTTCTAAGGAAAAGAATGTAAACTGGTTCACTGCTCTTGACTTGTTTATAGCCCAGTTTTCAGCATTCCATTATGTTCTTTCACTTTGTCTCTTCACAGGTAGGAGACCCAGAAGACACTAGATGGCTATTCAGTAATTAATTGAATGGTTCTATAGAAATAAAAAGCATAGAAAAACCTATGTGATTAAATGGAACCTACAATTTTTTCTTTGGGTTCTGTGCATAAATAGCAAAATAGGAAAACCCACAGAGAACAAATGTGGTCAAGTTTGGCAGTAAAATACATAATTCTGGATGCAGTAATGGTCTATTTGAGTCCAATTGACTCAAGAGGTGTGTAGCATGCTTTAAAATTTTATTTTGCAATGTAGATAAAACTTCTCATTACTTTACTAATGTTTCTTTTTCTTTGTGTCTCATACAAAGGCCTTGGAAAAGAATAAGTCTTCAATAAATAGCTGTGGAATAAAATGAATGATCTTATTTAAAACAAATTTTTTAATGTTTTTGTTTATTTCTGAGAGAGAGAGAGAAACAGCATGAGCAGGGGAGGGTCAGAGAGAGAGGGAGATACAGAGTCTGAAGCAGGCTCCAGGCTCTGAGCTAGCTCTTAGCACAGAGCCCGATGCAGGGCTGAAACCCACAAACCATGAGATCATAACCTGAGCTGAAGTAGGATGCTTCACCGATTGAGCCACCCAGGCGCCCCATGAATGATCTTATTAAAAATAGGTAGTTTTAAACAGTAGGATGGAGCACTGGAGGAAGAGTTATAAATCACAGTCACTTCCCAATGACAGATTAACTTTTGAATTATCATCTCTTTCAACAAACTATTAATCTATTCTGGCTTAGTTTCCTCAACTGCAATAGAAGATATGATGATAAATGTGATGAAGTGATAGATCTAGAAAATTTTTTGTGCATTAATTCTTCGTTGAGTTTAAATAAGAAAAATACTTTTAATTCTCTATTTTTCTGAACTATTCAAACCTAGTCTGTTAATTCCCAAAAATAACCAAGGAATAAGCTATTTTTGTCTTTTCGTTTTTTAATAAATTGCCTCTGAGAGGCCAACAATCTATTATGAGTTTTTTTGAATATGTGTATTCTAATATGAATGTGAAATGTAATACATCGGATGAAATTTAGAATAAAATATAGTAATTTTTTTTTTTACTTTTTAAATGTATAATGTGACTATAGTTGGGTATTAGTTAATTTTGCTAATGTTACTTAATTAAGAGTGTAGGAGTACCTAAAGAGAGAACTAGAAGTTTTAGTATAATATTACATTAAGAATACAGCATCTATCGAAAAGAATATAAAATGAATTAGTGAGTGTGCCAATTGATATATCTGACATGTCTAAACAGTGTAGGGGGAGAAAAGATTAAATACGAGACTACAAGCATTAATTCAAGATTTCTTTAAGATTATATTTTCAGTATATTGGGGCGCCTGGGTGGCTCAGTCGGTTAAGCTTCCGACTTTGGCTCAGGTCATGATCTCACGGTTCACGGGTTTGAGCCCCGCGTCGGGCTCTGTGCTAACAGCCAGCTCAGAACCTGGAGCGTGTTTTAGATTCTGTGTCTTCCTTTCTCTCTGACCCTCCCTTGCTCATGCTGTCTCTCTGTCTCTCAGAAATAAATTTTTAAAAATTTATAAAAAAGATTATATTTTCAGTATAATGTTATTTTCAACTTAATGCTCTATGTAGCAACTGTTAAACAGAACACAATTAGTAAGAGTGGGTCCAGGAAATAGCAACTAATCATTAGAAGGAACTGAAATTACACAATTATAAATTCCTAGGAGCTATAAAGATTTGCCTCTATTAGGAGCACTGAGAATAACACTTGTCAAATGTTCACTCAGAATACCAAACAAGATAATCTAAATGAAAATATTCTGAAGTATAAGCAAAAATAGAAGTTAAAACCTATATCCTTAATGGATGAAGTCTTATTGCAGAAGTTCAGTATTTTAGAGACAGTATTTATCCTTAACCTATTCAACTTTCTTTCTTCAAAGAGGGAGATCACCTACATATTTAACATTAACTAGATAAACCTGAATTATTTTGACATGATTTATTTTAACTTTCTAAATGACTAAGCTATTTTTAATTATTTTCTAATTATAAAAGCAATATGTTTATTGAAGAATATTTAGACAATAAGTAAAAATATGTAGTCTTAGCAGTCAGAGAGTACAATTAATAGAATACCTTTCACGTCTTTTTTATCCCCAAGTACATACACATAATATTATTTTCAACTAAATTTGTATCAAATGGTAAATACACATTCATTCATTCGATAGATATCAATTGAGGGGCAACTAATGCCATTATAATAATTAGATGTTATCAATAATTAGATATTATTTGCAACCATTAATGATTATTGATAGGTCCATTCTTTGAATTTATCATTATTACTTAATTATTCACTTGTTTTCACTTTTGGGTTGTGTCCAACACATCCACTTATTTTAAATTGATTATAACATCCTCTAGTACTATTCCACAGATGGGCACAAAGAGTTTCTAACTCTTCCTATTTTGTTTGAAAGGAAAAATTTAAGATTTATCCTGGCAAATTGAAAATAATATCAAAATTGCATGATTAAGCAATCAAATAATGAATTCATGAACTGTGAATGTGGTTAAGAATATGGTGTCCAGAGCTGAATATCCTGTATTCAAATTCCAAAGATGCTATTTTCTAGCAAGCTCTAAACTTTTTGTGACTTATTTCCCTTATCTGTAAAATGGGAATGACAATACTAGCTTAAGATTAAACAAACTAAGATGCACAAAGTAAGTATTCAATACCATTAATTATTATTTTTTCATTAATATTTATGTGGCAGTGATTTTGCTAGAAGCTCTGATTACAATGAAAACAGGCAAGGTTTTGAACTTTATAAGACAACAACAAAAACAGATACTAAAATACGTAATGTCAACTACATAATTTCATTCAAAGTAAGGAATATAGAGGAAAGGAAAATTAGAAGGTACTGAAAGAGAAGAAAACAGAGGCATCCATATACTTACTCTGGGGCATGGGTGTGTGTAGGTAAAGGGATTTTCCTTGAGGAAGTATAGATGTTATCTACTTGGGGGAAGGAAAAGGGACAGTAGGAGCCAACATTGGTTTAGGCAAGTGAAGCCCACAGATAGGAAGGAGCTTATCTCTACTGAAGAATAAAAGGAACTAAAGATGGCCAGTGTGGGAAGGTGGAAACTGATGACAGATGAAGCTAGAAATGAAAAATAAAGGAAGGAAGGAAGGAAAGAAGGAAGGAAGGGAGAAAAAGGACATCATTCAGGGCCTTGTGAACCTTATTAAGGATTTGGGTCATTTTTCTAAGAATGGTGACAAGTCACTAAAAGGTTTTAGTGATGCAAAGAGATTTATGATTTCTAAAATTACTTTGAGTTCAACATAAATAGTAATTTCAAAGAAGGGGAAACATTTTTTATTAAAATAATCTCTAAGAGTAGTTGGTAATAGTAGAAAAACAGGTAATTTTTAAGTTTAATTAGGGATAGAGAGTAAGTTATAGAATTAACTTCATCTGAACACCTATGGCCATTAAAAATTATAACACCTGGTGATTGAGTGACTATAGGAGTTAATGGAAACAGAGATGGCAATAATGAAACCTAGGTTTCTGCAATCAGATGAATGATTAACTCACTAAGGTAAGGAACACTGCATGAAGAGCAAATTTGTGGGGAGAGATACGAGTGTAGTCTTGGGTATGTTAGGCTTAAGGCATCTTTGTGAAATGTAGGGGAGATATTCAATAAATGGATAAATGGATGGAAGAATGGATGAGCCTGGAACTGAGAGAAGTGGTAACAACTGGAGGGAAAAGTTTGGGAGTCTTCAGCATGTTGATTATAACAGAAGCCATACTATGGATGGAACAATTTAGGAAAAAAGTATGAAGAATAGGGAGGACTTTGTCTGAGCCTTAAGGAGCTCTCAACTTTCAAAGCCATAAAGAAAAATGTTAGCTGTCAACATAGACAGGGAATAGCGTAATTAGATAAAAATTCTCCTTGGACAGCAAAGTGAAGAAAAGGTATCAAAATGGAGGTGTCACTAACCTGTGGAATGCTGCTGACAGGTTAAGAAAAATGAAGATGGAGAAATGTCCTCTCAATTTTGTGATATTAAGGTCTGGTACCTTTAGAAAGTACATTTGGAAAGAGCAGTGAGGAATGGAAACCTGACTAAAACAGGCAGAGTCGTGAAAGGAGAGGAAGAAAATGAAAGTACTGAGCATGTGGAGAGATGGACAGAAGTTGAGGAGTCAAGGGAAGGGAGTCAGGGAACTTTTTAGTTATTGCTAACTGGTTGCTTTCACTAATATATGCTATTTTTGTTTTTGTTTTTCAGACGAAAAAAGCTTAAGCAGATTTAAATATTAATGTGTATGATCTAGTGCAGGACAATTAAAACACAGGAGAGGACACCAAATGAAAGGGTCATATTCCTAAGAAGGCACAAGAAAAAGGGAACTTGTTAAAAAGGAAAATCCCTCCACTTTAACAGGAGTTACAAGCAAGATAAGGGTGCAGGGAAGTTTTGGNCAGGGAAGTTTGTATTTATAGACTTGGTGGAGGATGTCAACACGGTTCTCTCTGATGGCTTCAATTTTCTTTATTAGTTAGAACATGAGGCCACCTGCTGAGAGTGAGAGACAAGGTAGGCAAAAGTGGGACACCTGGGTGGTTTGGTCAGTTAAGCATCTGACTCCTGATTTTGGCTCAAGTCATGATCTCATAGGCCCTGAGTTCAAGCTCTGCAGCACAGAGCCAGCTTGGGATTCTCACTCTCTCCCTTTCTCTCTGCTTGTGGTTTCTTTCTCACTCTCTCAAAATAAATAAATACTTTTTTTAAAAAGTAGGAGAAAGTATCTGAGGTTTGAGGAGAGTACAGTAGAGAAAGAGTGGAATGTGATACAATGTGGAGGCCCTGCCTGAATGTGGTGTGCAGAACTTATGAATTATGAATGTGGTAAGATTGAATTTATGAATTTACCCCCTTTATACATATTCTGACAGTGTCTATAGGATACAATAAATGTATTGTATCCTATAGATACATTTATTGTATCCTATAGACACTATGCATAAGAAATGCATAATAAGAAACCTATACCCCCATCATTACTTTATTAAGAATTTATTATATCTTTAGATATCTTATTATTCTATAGTTCATGTTACTCATACATAGTACAAGTAAAATTGATTTGATGGAAAAAATATAATATTATTTTTCTTTAGGATGCTGTTTTCCAAATAGAGCCAACTTTCACAAATTTGAAAAAACTGAGATGATTACATTTTCAAATTGGTAAGCTGTTCATATGGATGAAGGAGGCAGTTAATTTACCAGGATTTCTTTGCAGGTACTGCTGCCCTGGTTTTTTTCTCTTTGACCGCTTTATAAACCAATAGTGGGTTACAAATTTACAATTTACTAGTTTAATAAATAGCTAAGACAGCACTGAGCACAGAGCAAATGCCAAACAAATAATTGCTGTTTGATAAAAATGGTTCTTATTAGCAAGCCCAGTATTTGTATGTAAAAGAGTGCTTCCAAGGGGCTTAAAAATAGTTTGCTCTCTTAAATGAGTTAAATATACCCACAGAAATCATGTTGACACTACCCACTTGCTTAGCAAAGATAAACATTAGTCCTAGTCCAGTCTGAATTATTTTAATTTCAAAATTTTGGCATTAGAATTTTGGATGGAAATTAGAATTTGGATGGAAGCTCCATCATTTCAAAAAATATTTTGGTATAAATAAGTTACAGGCTCACCCGCACACTACTACCTGTCTCAGGATGTTGGGGGAGGTGTTGTGGGTTGTAGAGGATTATTCACCAGAGAACATCTTTATTTCAGGTTGACCACAGACCAGTAAGCACATTAGCAAATTGAATAGAGGTAAACAAGATCCAAACTATCCTGGCATGAAACTATTGACTGTGTCCTTTTTATCAGAGATCATCTATTTTCTTCCAACAGGATTGGAAACAGTCTTCACTGGTGGTTATAAATTGCTCATTAATCAAAATGGATTTATTGAGCATCCATAGTGTGCAAAGCCTGCACTAAGTGATTCAAAATAACAGGTTGCCTAGTTACCATAAAATGGAAAAATTCCCCTGTGAAGGTTAAAATTAAATGAAAGGCAGATAAGAAAACATTATCTTTGATGGCATCTGACTTTTTAACAGGGCTTTTTCCTGCCATTAAAGCCATTTTCTCTTAAAGATAACAATCTTTCATTCATTCACTCACTTATTTTCATTCATTTATGTAATTGAGTCCCCACTATGACTATGTAAGATCCCTTGCTTAATGCAATAAGGGAACAAACACGATTTCAATATTGACTGCATAAGCATGAGTCTTAGCAAATTTACCAAGCAAAGACTGGACTTCTGTTGATCTTTATTTAATGAGCCTAGTACTAGAGCATTCTTTATTCCATATGAAATCCATAGTCATTGAGGCATTAGTAAAATGCTCCTTGCAAAAGTGTCAGTCATTTTCTGGTTGAACTGTAATATCTTGTTGAATATAGATTTACTAAAAAATTGCTTTAATATTTAAATTAAACCAGTGAATATGATAGAAATTTTTTTTCAGAATGAGACCTACTTTATACTAGCTTATCTAGTTAATAAATAGAAAAGACCACAGACAGGGAACTAATATTCATATTTAACTGTAATTTTCTGTGAAAATTCACATTCTATATCTATGAATGACATTGCCAGTCACAGCCAAGACCCTTCAGTGTGCAGCCTCTGAAATGAGTAGGACAGCCAAGGTCTGCTCACAGAGGCCCAGGATCCTCATTCGCCCCTCCCTGCTATGTGCCGAATTTGTGTGCTCAGTTATAGTCCCTGCAATTACTCCTTAGGGCTGCTATACCAATGTATTACTACCTGGGTGCCCTAAGCAACAGAAATTTATTGTCTCACAGTCTGGAGGATGGAAGTCTGAAATCAAGTTTGGTTTCATTCTGTGGGCTGTGAAAGAAAGATATGTTCAAGGTCTCTCTGACTTGTGGATGGCCATCTTCCCCCTGTGTTTCTTCACATCATCTTTCCTCTTTGCATATCTGTCTCTATGTATAAATTTCCTCTTCTTATAAGGACACCCATCATGATGGATTAGTCACCTAATGACTTCAATGTAACTTGATTGCCTCTAGAGATTCCACCTCTAAATTCTTCAAGTAAGGTCACATTCTGAAATACTAGCGATTAAAAGTTCAAAAACGGGAGTGGGGCACAATTCAAGCCCTAACAGTCCCCAGTTCTTCTAAAGACCAAGTCATTCCTCTCTCATTTCTCTCTCTCTCTCTCTCAGTCTTTCCAGGAAAGTTTCAGAATGCAACTCCTATGCATGTAGAAGTCCTCATTTTGTCTGTAAACCTAAGCCATGTTATCCAGCACAGTTAACCAAAAACTATAGAATGCATCCCCTCAAATATAATTATTTAGTTACTTAGCTACTTATTTCCTAAATGGTAGAATTTTCAAAGGGAGAAAGGATAACCACTCCTCTATACTTTCCCACTTTGTTCCCCCTTCCTCTCTTTGCAGGCATTGCCTTTGTACTGGTCACCATCATTTTTTGCTGAAACTGAACATCAATCTCTTGATTAATCTTCCTGTCTCAAGCCTCATCTCTGTACAATCTACTCTTCACACTGCTTCCAGAGAGACTATTCTAAAACAAAAACATATCACATCATGTCCCCACCTGAAGTTTGCCAATGGTTCGCTTCTGCTGTCAGGTAAAATCCAAACTTCTGCATGTCACCTCTTGTTCTTTTATGCATTTCACCTTAGTAGCATTCTGTGCTTTAACCCTACTAAGTTGGGCATGGTTTCTGAATGAACTGTGTTCTTCCAAGCCTCTGGATCTCTGCACACACTTCTCATTCATCCATACGTCATACAGCTATCGTTCATGTATCTAATTCTCTTTCTCTGAGGCTTCAGTTGGGCAGCAAACTCCTCCAGTAAGTTTCTAGTCAATCCCTCCCCTTCTATCCTCCTTACCCTTAATTTTAACACAGTCTAAGATTCTAAATATCATAAATTTCACCGTTTCTTTTGCAACTTTTAGCACAATGCCTAGAACACCATAAGTACTCAATAAATGTTTACTGAGTGGATAAGGAACTCACCAAGTAGATAAGTTACCCACCTGGTTCAGTTTGAGGGCCTCAAAAAGACTCATGTGCATCACGAGATGTCTCCATTCTGGAAGTCCTACCTTTATTAGTAAAGGACTTGGTAAAAGGGGAAATATCAGTAGCCTCAAGAGAGGTCAGTAACTTCCCTGAGTTAATCAGCTTTAGTTAGCTGGCCCTGAAGAGGAAAAGTCAAAGCTAAGCATGGGTCATGAGGAATCAGGCATAGCAGGGTGAGACCTAGAAGTAATTGGATCCACGCAAAACCTAAGTTACAGGTTAATGGAATCAACAAAAGAAAATGACATAGACTGTGTCCTCATCCAGACAGAAGACAAACAGTGATGTTGATCTTCTTTTCCACCTGCTAGGTTAATTATGGAGGGGAATTCTGTGTGCTTCACTTGATAAAGTTCTATCTAGAATTAGAACAGAAACTGCTCTGACTTGTATTCATCTCTGTTCCTATCATTAAAAAGAAAAATTCTTCAATTTAAATTCTGGACACCCTCACTCCTAGAATTCACAATCATGGTAAAAAGTATGGAATACCAATAATTATAAATTAATCTGGGCCAGTTGAGCAAACTGGATTCTTTTATATTGAATCCAGATGATTGAACACAATCAGGGGAAATCATAGTCATGTAAATTAACTCTTATCCCACTTGAAAAGCAGTAACAGCAACAAACAACTCAGGCATTATGAGAATTTGTATTTCCCAAAAGAGGCTACAAGAATTTCTTACAACATGACTTTAGTATCACTTATCCATAAAGGGTAGAGGTGATTAAGTCCCCTTCACTTAAATATAGGTAGGCCCTTGATTACCACAGAAGTGGTGTTGCCTTCTAAGTTAAGTCAAAAAGCAAAACAGCTTCTGCCTCATTCTCTTAGGATGCTTGCTCTTGTAACTCCATCACTTACCATGAGGAAGTCTACATAGGCCATGCCAGACATATGAATAAGAATCAATATTGAGAATGGATTCTTCAGCCCCACCCCCAGCATGAAGCTGCCACAGTTGATATCACATGAGACAGAAAAACACTATCTCTGTAGAGATCTCCCCAAATTGCAGATTTATAAACAAAATAAATAACTATTTTTTTTTAACTCACTAAGTGTTGAGGTAACTACCTCCACATGTTGGATGTTAGGCAGCCATCAATAACCAGAATAGATTTGGACATTTGGAAATGGGGTGTTGCCATAAAAAAATCTAAAACATGTGGCATGAACTTTGTGACTGGGAAGCAGGCAAAAGCTGGAAGGATCTCAAAGTGAGTGACTGGGGAAGCCATAATGGCCAAGGAGAGGATTCCTGGGAACCCACAGAACTATGGAAAGCTGTTGGTGAAGGAATAAAGGAGAGCATATGTAATCAGAAGCTGAAAGCATGGCATCATTTGTGTTGTAGTAGTGGCAAGTTTGGCAACATTAACATCTGAATTAACAGGGAAAATAGAAAATGAATCAAATGAACTCTATGATCTAAAGATATTTCCAGGAAGAATATTTAAAGAGCAACCTGGCTTCATTGGGCTGTCTATGATAACATGCAAGCAGAGAGAGAACTGAAGAGTCACCTACTAACTACAAAGGAGCCAGGAATTTCCTGGTTTCTTATTTGCACTTGCGCCAAATGGCAAACAATTTTCAAATTAAGGCCAATGACCAAATGTGAATAGGATACAAGATCATTTGTAAAGGCCTAAGAAAGCTCTCAGGTGGTGCTGTATAAAATCTTTAAGCCAGACCAAAAAACAAAAACAAAAACAAAACAAAACCAAAAAAAAAAAAAAAACCCTCTAAGTATTTTTAAAGGCATGACTTACAGATTCTCCCTATTCAACAGTAGGGTTTCTAAGAATCTCAAGGACATTATCACACAGAAGTCTTAAAAGGAGTCCAAGGTAGAGAAGAGCTAATCTGGAATATAAGCTTTTGTATAATGGAGTGAAATATAAATTCGAACACAAAAAGTCCACTAAGTTTTAAAAGAAGTTTTATCAACTTGAACTGGAAGGAACAGAAATATAAAATAGAGTCCCTTTGACCCCTAATCTTTAAAAGACAAAAAGCAAATAACAAAGATACTCAGCTGCAAACACAGGTTACTTTATATGGAAAATAAAGAATGATTCAGAAGGTGGAACCACGTGTCACAGAGAAGAATTCCTATGCCACAAGACTGAGTCTTAATCAAGGAAATGTGTGTGTCTGATCAGATTTAGAATTGCCACAGGCTAGTAATCACTGTGTGTCTTGTTTTCCCTGTGTTTGGCTGGGATTATCGGTTATGGTTTTCCTATACCTGATTCACTATTATATGTTGAGTATGTAGGAGAGAAGACTGAAAACTTGTCGCAGGTCATCACTGCCAAGAGCAAAGGTAGTCAAGAACCTGTACCATCAGAGGTATACCAGGGAGATTCATGCACACCTGAAACTTGACTTGGAGCTTGTAATAATAGACTGTTTGGAAATCCTGAAGGTATACACAAGTATAATTTGCATTGGAAAAAGATATATTGGGGAACCTGGGTGGCTCAGTCCATTAAGCGTCCAATTTCAGCTTCAGCTCATGATCTCTCATGCTCTGTGAGTTCCACCCCTGCATCCAGCTCCAAGCCTTGAGCCTGCTTCAGATTCTGTCTTTCTCCCTCTCTCTCTCTCTCTCTCTCTCCCTCTCCCCCACTTTCTCTCTCTCTCTCTCAAAAATAAAGCCCAAAGGGCAGATTGTGGCAGATTTTATTTTCCAAAATTGACAGCAAAGGTATCTCCCATGAAACATTTTCTTATTACAAAGCACTGTTGACACTCCTTCCATTAAGAAGTGGGGTTCATGTTCTTTCCCCTTGAATCTGAGTAGACATGGAATGAAATAGTACAAGTATAGTCCTTCCTATATCTGTGACTTCTAAGGCTATAGAATAAAAATAATACAGCTTCCACCTGTTTTTTGTTGTTGTTGTTGTTTTGTTTTTTTGTTTTGTTTTTTTTTTCAGATGCTTACTCTCAGAATCTAGCCAGTATGTCATGAGGAAACCAAGCTATCCACGGAGAGGAAAAATGATCCCCAGCCCATAAACCTAGCCAAGCTCTAATCTATCACCAACTTGTCAGCTATTTGTGGGCCATCTTGAAAATAGGTCCCCTATCTCCCAATTGAGCAGCCCCAACTCATACCAAGTGGCACAGACAAGCTATCCCTGTCAAATGAACTCTCCAAACTTGCAGATTTGTGAACAAATTAAACGACTGATGTTCCTCCAAGTCACTAAGTTTTGGGGTGGCTTTTTAAATTTTTAAAATGTTTATTCAGTTTTTAAAAACTTTTTTAATGTTTTATTTATTTCTAGGAGAGAGAGAGAGAGAGCGTGAGCAGGAGAGGGTCAGAGAGAGAAGGAGTCACAGACTCCGAAACAGGCTCCAGGCTCTGAGCTGGCAGTCAGCACAGAGCCCGACGCGGGGCTCGAACCCACGAACCGCGAGATCATGACCTAAGCGAAAGTCGGACACTTAACGAATTAAGCCACCCAGGCGCCCCAATGTTTATTCATTTTTGAGAGACAGAGCATGAGTGGGGTAGGTCAGAGAGAAAGGGAGACACAGAATTCGAAGCAAGCTCCGGGCTCTGAGCTATGAACACAGAGCCCAACGTGGGGCTCAAACTCACGGACTATGAGTGAGATATGACCTGAGCTGAAGTTGGGTGCTTAACCAATTGAGTGGGGTGGCGTTTTAAATAGCAATAGATAACTGATACAGATATCATCTACTTCATGAAGTCTTTCCCAAGCTCCCAGGTGAAGTTAAATGTTCCTTTTTTTTATTCCCAAAGTACTTTGTATAACATTAACTTAAACTTATTACACTCTATTGAAATTAACTATTCACTTGTTTGCTTCCATGTGAGTGCAAGAACAGGCCTGTGCCTTCTGAAGAAATTAGCTCTTCAACTATGTTACTTTTGCCTCATTCTCCCTCTCCTCTCTTTCTGATGCTTTAAATAAACAAATTAGAATTTTTCAGTGTATCCTCCAAGTCTCTTACCTTCATGTTCAAATTTTTCATCTCTGTCTCTCTGTGCAACATTCTGTAAAACTTCTTCTGCCCTAATTTCCAGATCACTTAATCTCTCTTCAGCTGAATCTAATCTGATGTTACACTTATCCAATATGTTGCAAATCTGGGTATTTTTTTCTCCCAATGTGGGGCTGGAGCTTCATGAGGGTATTACTTTAAATTAAATTAAATTCATTAGTTGAAATTTTTTGGACCATTTAGGTGATAGAAATTTGTGGTGCAAATTTGTGTGAGGACCAGTTTGTAGTAATAACACCTCAGGAATTTCCCTCTTTGTTCTTCTCACAACAAATCATCTTTATTTGGGGTGGGGGTTATGGGACAGGATTATTTCTGATTACTGTGAGGTGTAGCCCTTGGAGTCCCAGATCTTTGGAGGAAGAACTTCCTAGTAGGTTCTCCATGCTAGACAGGAATAGAGATATTTTTCTGTACACAGACCTTGAAGTTTATGAGGCATTAAGCACAAGAGTTCAACAGCAGATTGAGAAAATTTCCTCAGGACTAAAATGGCTTTAGTAATCCACTGGCTTCCCACCCTCACAAATGTTTTGGCCTGATTATATTTTATTAACCTGGCCCCAATAAGTTTCCTAATTTAAATGTTATTCAATTTGTATAATTTTCCTGATAACTTTTTGGTGCTCTTAAGAAGTTTTTCTTTTCTGGATTTTTAGCCAGCATATTTAACTGTTTTAGCAGAGAAGCCTAATCAACATGTTATCTGGGTCAATGTCTTTTTCATCCCTGTAACCTCGGCATACTGCTTGGCACATGAAGGAGCTCATTTTTGAGTTTTTGGTTGTTTAATGAATAAATCCCTGTCTTCTTTGACTCTTTCATTCCTGCCTCCACCACCCTCAACACACCCCTATTTTCTGTGCCCTTTTACATTTTATACATATATGCCTTCCATTTTTCCATATTTCCTGAGCTTTGCTCTGACTTCCCCAGTATTTACTGGTTATCTCTCCTCTGGAAGAGTTTTCATTCTTGTCAACTGCCACAGTTTGGGATCAGCACTGTCTTCAGTTTCCATGACTGCTTCTGATAACTCACTATTCTACTTTTATCTAATATCTGCTGCTCTTCTGAAAATTATGCTATCCTATTATAACATTCTTTTTCTGATTTTATTGCTACCATATGTGGACTTCCAGTCATACCTCCACATTTCTTGAGAATTTCAGCCTGTGGTTCACGATTTCAACTATACTTTATCCCCTAATAGAATTCAGTATAACATGGTATTTAAGAGTACAGGTTGGACAAACAAATGCAAGTCCCAGATCTATCCCATATTAACACAGAACTGTGGGAAGTTATCTAATATTTCAGTGTCACAGTTTCCTCATTTGTAAAATGATAATAATGATATTATTACCTGATAGCATTGTAAGAATTACATGAGATAAGGCATATAAAGTACTTAGAACAGTATCTGGCACTTAGTAAAATGCTGAATAAATTTTAACCATTTTCATTATGATGCTTTTACCTCATCCTAAAACTCTTCCTTCTGCATGTTTATGATTCATACAACACCCTAGTCTCAATGCTCCTTATTTGTCTACATCTACAAAATTTCTCAGTTATTATCTAAAATGGCATTTCTGAATTTTACTTTAATCTATCTCAAGATCTACCCCTTCTTTTCAGCCAATGACTTTTCATCTTAACCCAGAAATTTAATACATTTGGAAATACATAGTTCAGAATTTCTCTATATTCATAATAATGCTCTATCTTCTCTCTGGGGGAAGTAATGTCTGGGTCTTTTCAACCCATCCTGTTCTTTCTTCTTCTTTTTATCTTTAATCTCTCCACTAGCAAATTCCTTTAACCTCTAAAGTTGACAAAGGCTTACTTATTCTAAAATAAACTAGATATTTCTCCCTTGGACCTCTTTCTTCTCATGTTACTATCATATCTCTTCTAATCTTCTTGAAAGGGTAACCTATACTCACCTGTTTTCCAGTGTCTCACTGTTAACTTCCAGAAATCTGGAAGTTTTATTTCATTTCTTTTAAAACTTACTTTTCAAAATTAAGTACCAGTTGGACTGTCAAATCAAAAATGTTTCTATTCAGTTTCTCTTACAACTCCTTTGCAGCATTGAATATATTGACCATCCACTTGAAACGTTCCTCCATCATTAGAGTTCATGTTACTATCCTGCATTCTTTCTTAGAGGCAGTGGTGAAGTAACAGAAAGCAGATATGATGATAGTCAAATACTCATGTTCAAGAAAGGCCCCCTTATGTATTGAACTTAAATAAGACACTTAGCTCCAATTTCTTTATCAGTAAAATGGGCATAATATTTACTTAATTTGTACACTAATTTATAATGAAAATAAATAAAATAATGGGTCTGAAAATAGCATAGAAGATATAAAATATACAAAGTACTTGAGTACATTTCAATAAACTGAAAACAGGATGCAGAAAAGTATATTAAAAGACTTGCTACCAAATCTGCTATGAAGTTCTAAAGAACCTCAAGGATTTTTTTCTTAAAGAACCCCAAGTTTTGTGTCTGACCTAAACGTTTTTCACTTTTGCAAGGTTTCAAAGTGCCTTCACCAAGGCAGTACAGCTCCTGTCAGGAAGTTAAGAGACATTATATCAAAAACTCTGACTTACTGGGACTCACTTCAAAGTGCAAAAAATGATTAGTATGACTATACTAGGGCACTTTCATGTTTAAAATAGTGTGGAAAATCAAAATATTAATGATACATCTTCACATATACAAGCATGCAAATTGAATTGGTCCAATGTAAGAAATATTACCCATTCTACAAAAAATTTAATATTAAAGAAAAAGAAATATTACCAGTTCTTGGAGAAGGGGCCCTTGCAATTTCTAAGGAGCAAGGTTTCTTTGTAACTGCTATGTCCGTGAGATCACATAGGAAGTTCTCATTTTCTGAAGGAAATGTATCCAGAGAAGCAGATGGTACAATTTCCATAGTGTAATTCCTCTTCTTTGGATAGGACTCCTGAAAGGAAGGAGAAAAAATAAAAATAGCTTTGTGATAAAGACACAGCTTGTTTGATTTATAAAAACTAGAATAGATAATCAGATTCATCAGTTCTTCCAAAACTGATTAAGAGGTGCTGATTCATCTGTTTGAATAAGTTATGTCATCATGTAACCCCAATATTATCAGTGATCTATTTAGACAGTTTGGGTCCCCTGAATTTTTCACTGACATACTAAAGTTCATGAACTTTTGTCATGATCTCTTTTTGTAATACATGACTATTTTCTAGTTTGTGGCATAAACTGTTGTTCCATCAACAGTCATTCCCAAGACTCTACTCCTTTGCCTGCTTCCTAGGGATAGCCAGCCATCTGACTCAATTTTGGTCAGTTAGATAAAAGGGAGGCCTCTGGAAAAATATTTTTCCCCAGAGAAAGGACATGTAATGGGCTCTTTCAGAGCCTTGGCCAACCTCAGGTTCCTCTCTCTGGATGCAAT
Organism: Crocuta crocuta; assembly: GCF_008692635.1. NCBI lineage: Eukaryota > Metazoa > Chordata > Mammalia > Carnivora > Hyaenidae > Crocuta > Crocuta crocuta. The sequence goes on along the minus strand of NW_027531504.1, from coordinate 2,542,218 downwards.
TTTGATGTCTGCACATAGGACAGGCATGTTATGACCATTTAAGATCAAAAAGGTAAATAAGCTAAGAATGGCTAAGAATAGCAACAGAAGGATAAAACAAGACTGGGACATTGATCATATCATTGAGCTACTGAAAGAGCTCCAGGACTAGTTAGTCACTACAGAAAAAAAGTCTTGAGTAAAAAGAAAGTTCTTATTGTTTGAGCCATTGCTAATAGGGATTTTTTTTTTTTGTCACTTCAGGTTAGGATAAAATTAAGGTCCAATTCTATACTGCTGACTTATTTATGTATTCTAAAAACAGGTATTGATTTCATTTCACCCAATCTTAATTACATATACAAGGCATTAACTGGTCAATAGATATTAATTTGGCATCTATCGTATATATTTAGGACTATGCTAAGTGCTAGAGATTTTTAAAAACTAATAAGGTATAATCCTTGCCCTCAGAAAGTTCACAGTTTACTAGAGAAGAAAAATAGATACCTGGATAATGAATTTCACTATTAATTATGTTTTGTTTTGGATTTTTTTTTTGTTTATAAAGCATAGTTCACTATCAAAAGAAAAAGAAAAATAAGAAAAAAATAAACTCATTTTCAAAAAATCTCCCAAGATAATGACCCAAGGTCAGTAAAGATTTAGTATAAGCTACTATTTTTTCTATAATGATATTTACAGTGCTGGAGAATAAGTGTTCAAGGTCAGTATAATTGCTTTCAGACCATGCCAGACCCTCACACATCAAAGAATCAATTATGTTCACTCTACCCTATTGAAAGCAGGAAATTGGGAGTAATTTATTTTTAACAACAAAGGGTGACAAAGTAGAAAGCATCCAGAGGAAAGCAATCAAGATGGTATATGATTTAAAAATCATGTAACAGATGAAATGATGAAAGGAACTCCTGTGTTCTATCCTGGATAATCCTTAAAGCAGAATCATAGTTTTCTCAACACATATTAAAAGCTATCCCTAAAGAGCCATCTCACAAGGAGGGAATGGGGAAAAGTTGCTGTGGGAGACTTATTCCAGCATTCTTAAAGGCAGAACAAAGACCAATATTTATAAGTCAGAAAGGGCAAATCTGAGTCAAAAAAAAAACAAAAACAAAAAACAAGTTCTATGAACTAATAATATTGCTTATCTTTTAAATAAAAAGGCACTAGTGTAACAATAGCTGAAAATACACTAGAAAGCAACAAAAGAAACTCATTACTGTAAATCTTTCATTAGAACTATCTATTGATAACATCATCTATGAAACACATTGTAAACTGAATATATCAGATGAATGCAAACTCCATGAAGGCTGGAATTTGTCTTGTTCACCACTCTATCCCCAGATTCTAATACAAGTCCTGACACATAGTGGGTGCTCAATAAATATTTATTGATCAAATGAACACTCTCTAAGGTCCTTTATAACAAATTTTAACTACCAGCTAGGGAAATGGTTACACCTTGTTCAGATATAAGTCACTTTGCTTTTTAGTTTGGTTATTATTATCAGTTACTGGTATTGTTTACTGTTTTACATGTCAAAAGTGAAAAAAACTGAGTTTATGACAATAATATTACAAAGAGTCATGATATAAAATCCTTAGCTTAACCCCTAGTTCATCCTAAAATCAAAGTAATCAGAACAACTCATTCTTCATGGATTTAGTTAGATCGGAATTTTACTCTGTTTCTAAAGAATTATGAAGATTTAATGGCCTTGGAAAATGCTCTGAAATTTAACCACACAGAATGTTACTTTGCTTTCTCCTTAAAAATGAAGTATATTATTTATTACAGAAATATTAGAAAATATAAAGAAAGAAAAAAAATCACATGAAAACAGAGCATGCTCAAAAAACTAATAGTAACATTTTGGTGTATATCTTCCTAGACGCTTTCCTCTGTAAATGTGTGTGTGGATATGTGGGCATGTGCAAAGGAAAGAAAAAAATATTTTAAACAAGAATTAAGTACACTCTCTTCTGCTTCCTAAGAAAGAGTCATTACTTCTCATTCAAGAAGGCATACTCAAAATATCTGACTATTATCCCTCAACAAAGGGTGGATATGTGATATAATAAAATAATGAAATGAATCTAGGTGTGTCCATTATTCAGTTTAGAACATTACCAATGAAACCCACCCTTCCCTCTCATGCTCCCCTTTCCAATTTCTTCTCCTCTCTCCCTAACCATGGCTAGTATCTGTTCTGAACTTTGTGTTCCCTGGACTGTCATTGAAATTTACCTATATATGTAGGAATCGATAAAGAATAAATTGTTCTGTACTATATGCTTTTGACTGTCATAAGAATAGTATAAAATATTCTTGTTCTTCTATGACTTTTTCAATCAATATTATGTTTCTGAGTTTCATTTATTTTCAGAGTGGTACAGGAATTCACTATATAGGTATACAATAATTCATTTACAGATTCTCCTGACAGTAGACTTTTAAACATTTCCTAGATGTTTTATTATTAAGCACAACTTGCTATTAACATTTCTCAATGAGTACTTGGGTACAAGTAACCAATGTATGTAGTCATTGGACAAAGAGTCAAGAATAGACACAAGGTGAAGAGAATGAATGAAATCAAGAGTTCTACACATACAGGAGTTTGCAGTAAGAGGTGATCATGAGAACCAAGATGGAATAAATATCCTATAGATTCTATAGAAATCTTGAGGAGGCCACTGCATTTTACCACCCACAGTGGGATAAGGGCTCAAGGGATTTTTCACAAGATCTTAAATTCATATACAGGGCATTAGTTGGTCGACAGATATCAATTGGGCATCTATCATATATACTCAGGACTATACTAAATGCTAATGACTGATATCAAGATATCCTTATATCAAGGTATCATCTATAAATATGTATATGTTTTATATGTAATCCTTTGTAATCTGATATATTATATTAATGATTTATAATCTAATATGTATTTACTTCTATTAATGCATTCTGAACACATTTCAATGCCAAATATGTGTCTACAAGATAAATTTAAGGTTAAGTCTCAGTATACACATGGTCATTATTTATTTTAGTTGATACTATCATATTGAAATTTTGATGTTTTGCTTTTAAGGGAATATTCTTATGCATATACATTTGTCTACATATTTAACTATTTTCTTTTGAAATAGAATTCCTGTGACAATAGGTATAAACCATATTCTTACATTTAATTGAATCTGTTTCTAGACTTTCTAATTTGTTCCATATGTCAATCTATTTTAGTACCAGAATCACACTGTTTTGATTATTGAAACCTTAAAATTAATTACTATCTGGTAGGATAAGTATCTCCTCATGTTCATATCTGTCAAAACATTCACAATTATCCTCATATTTATTTAAAAAAAAAACAATCTTTAAACATTTTGTCAACTTGTCTTCAAATCATTCCCTCTCCTTTATTCCTTGTCAATAAATTGTACTTCCATACACCAGTCACTCAAACAACTGAATGGGGGCTATTCTTCAGTCCTAATTCTTCCTTAATGCTATACCCGGTCAATCCCTAAATCTCTTACTGCATCATTGAATTATACTTCAAACACTTTCATTTCTCTCCAATTCCTGCTACCACCCTACCCCAGGTCATCACTGTATCTCACTTGAACTGCTAGAACAACTTTTCAACTAGTCTCCTTGCCTTCTCTGTTCCTCTTCTGATTGATTCACTTTCAAACATAAGTATAAGGTTATGCTAGTCAGTTATGTCAAAATAAACTCATTTACTTTCATCATAACTTCAAGAGAGAATCAAAATGCTCTAGTCATAGTACATGTTGATTCTTCTTAAACATTTAACATGGCTTCTCATGATATCTCAGAGTTTCTATACTTAGTGATTTCATTAGATGCATTAATGATTCAGATAACAAGATCTGAAAGAATAAATCAGAGGTTAAACATAATTCCATTAATCTAATAGATAAATGAGGTTAATTTCTAAAGGTATGCTTGTCTATCAACTAGCAAAGCATCATGTTCATGGCAGGACTCTATCAAATACTTACTAAAAATGAATATATAAAATAATTAATATTTTAGTTAGTATTTTGAAGCCTACATCCTCCACTGGAATTAACAGAGGCAAGGACTATGACCATGATTTTCATATAGTATGCCTTAATAAATATGTATCAAATGAATGAAATCTGAAACTATAATTCAGAAACTATCACAGATTTAAATCACTGTAGTAATAGCAATTTACACTTGTTTTATAGTCTGCAAAGTGAATGGTATTTCATTTACCCAGATGATTCTTATTTAGCACTCACAACCATCCTACTAATGTTATTGTATCTCCACCCAGAAACGAAGGCTTGAAATTCTCTGTTCAATATTAAGCATCAGGTTAAGTTTCAGGGCAAGTGAGGTCTTGTGACAGCTAATTTAGTGTTCATATTATTGTATCACAGATAAAAAAGGACTATGAAAAGATCTTTATTGTCAGAACAAAGGGAAAGAAAAAAAATCTATATATTATTAGGTAGTATATAGCCCTGCCAACTTCCTAACCTTTGCAAGCCTTCTTCCTTAGAGGGGGAAGACTGGACTTTGATATACAAGCTAATTATCAGCATACTTTTGATGATAAATCCTGGTAATGGACTAGATGGATCAAAAATATTGGCCCAACAATTTGTGACTCACCTTCAAGGCTCCATTGTAGCTAGTCTAGCAAAATTGGACTCCAATTTGGTTAGCAGATTTTGCTTTTTTCTTGATATTTAGCTTCTACCTATATTCTAATGCCTGGTCACAGGATCCCAGACTTGTTTCTGTGCATGATTTTTTTTTTTTTTTTTTTAGAATAGTAGCATATTTAGGATTGTGTTCTCTGTCTTGGTGTTTGCCAGCTCTCTCCTGATGGACTAAAAATGCCCTGTCCCTGAATCCTGAACAGGCCCCTAGGGTCCCAAATGTCTAATCACAGCTCCTGAGGGAATGTTTGGCTTTCATGTTTAGTCTTAATCATCTTCATTGTACCTGCTATAGTTGATTGTATAATGTGTGGACCCAACAATACTACTTCAAAAAGATGCATACTAAGAGCACTGAAAGAATTAATAGAACATATACTCCTCCTTCTGAAAAATAAACAGGAGCAATACAATGCCTACATAATTTGCTTTCATGTGTTGGTTACACTGCTCCTACAAAAGTTTTAAAATGCCAGTGGTAGGCTAAATCTAAGTCAAAATTTATTAGTGACCAAACATGAAGTCTTATGATTTAGCACATAAAGTAGTTATAAAAATTTAGCAAGAAGGTATATAGATTAGCAATACCATGAACAAAATAATGAGGTACAGCTGAAAGTATGAGTGACAATATACTATACTAAAGAGATAATATGACATTGATTGCTTCAATACAAGCTTGATATTTAGAGTAGCAAATGTGACAGCCCTCCCTTCTTCTGTGCTAATTAGAATTGGGAATTACCTTGTTCAGTAATTTCATAAAAGAGAGGCTAACTGCATCATATTGACCATCCTTATTAGGTAGTGCAAGATTTTATTCATTAAAGGGACTAAGGCTTATGACTTACTAAGAACCTTACAACAACCAGTACCCAGGTATGGGCACAATTGTTTCTCAAATGCACCAATCATGTGACTTTTTTTTTAAATCAGAAATAAGGCTACCCAGAGTGCCTGGGTGGCTCAGTCAGTTGAGCATCTGACTCTTAATTTCTTGATTTTTGGCTCAGGTCATGATCCCAGTGTCATGGAAATGAGCCCATCATCAGGTTTTGCACTGAGCGTAGAGCCTGCTTAAGATTCTCCCTCTCTGTCTCTCTCTCTCTCTCTTCCTCTGCCTCTCTTCCCTGCTCTCTCTCTCTCTCTCTCTCTCTTTCTCTTTCTCTAGGAAAGGAAAGGAAGGGAGGGGAGGCGAAGGGAAGGGAGGTGGAGGGAAGGGAAAGGAAGGGAAAGGAAGGAAAGGAAGGGAAAGGAAGGGAAAAGAAGGTAAAAGAAGGGAAAGGAAAGGAAAGGAAAGAAAGGAAATAAGGATAACCTAGAGGCTTTTTTAGATTACGTTGGCAGAGCATCTTCGTGAATGTGACTCTATTCTTAACCAAATGGAGGAAATGGAAGAAGCTTAACCAACACTTCAATGTGAACACACCTGATGCCCTCAGCTTGGTACTGGGGCCTACATAAGGAAAGGTGCAAAGACCAAATGGACTGTTTTCTCTAGATGTGCATAAGAGAACTTTGAGTATCAAACCCATGTCATATGAAAAAAACATTGAAGATGAAAAGGTGCAGGAAAACATTTATCACAAGTATTTGAAAAGAAAACTAATTAGAATTGTTCTCTATCACTGAGAGGGTAGAAAGAGTATAGATGGAGAGATGGTAACAAGGAGACAGATTTCAGCTCAGGATGGGCTATCTAACAATTAAAGCTTCCCAGTATGAAACTGGCTACTTAGCAGGTAGCATGTTCTCTGCTACTAGAAGTCTTCAAGCTTATACTAATCAACACAAAACATCTCTTGAGAACAGAAGACAGTGATTTGACTTAGATGAGTTTTAAGATGTTAGGTAAATAAGACAATGAGAATAGAAATGTTGGCTTATTATTATGATAAGCTACCTGCATACTTTTACTGCTTCCTGAATCCTTTTTCTAATAATGGGAGCAGTAATACTAACTAACACAAGGGAGTGTGGTTTTATGGCTCTTTCAAAGTTAGAGATGACTCACAATCCCAAATGACTAAAAGTAGGCAAAAGCTTTTGGAAGTGGTCTTCCTGCTCTGACATGTCTCAGAATTGTCAAGAAAATTATCCCCTAGAGACTTAAAATGACATTCAATATGGAAGACTACAATATAAATATGAGATAATAAGAAAATAATAATGAGAGACTTTGTGTAGGAGGAAGGAATGTGTGACAGCAGGACTACCTTAGGGAAAGGAGCATTGATGATTGTTGTAGGGACTATAATCACCTTTCAAAGATAGCCACATCCTAGTCCCTAGGACCTGTGAATATATTATGTTACATGGCAGAAGAGAGTTGTAGATGTGATTAACTTAAGAGATTTGAGATGGGGAGATCATCCTGGATTATTATATTCATTGTAAGGAGAAAAGAGTCAATATCAGAGTGATGCAATGTGTTAGACTTGCCTAGCCACTACTGGCTTTAAAGGTGGAAGGCAGCAGTGAGTCAAGGAATGGGTGAGCTTATAGAAACCAGAAAAAGCAAAAAAATTAGATTCTCCCTTAGAGTCTCTAGAAAGAAATGCAGTCTTACGAACATCTTGAATTTAGCCCAGTGGGGACCATTTGGACAACCAGAAATGTAAGATAATAAATTTGTGTGTTTTTTTAAGCCACTAAGTTTATGATAATTGGTTATTGCAGCAATGGGAAACTAACAGAATAACCCAGCAGAAGGCATCACAAGGTAGGCAACAGAAACTATTAAGGATTGAGAGAGGGACATTAAAACTAAAATCCAATGGAAAAATAAACCTTGTTATATTATGATATGATTCAATATTTTAACGAGTGATTCTTTGACTTCCACTTAGTCTTAAATGTAATGCAGTAATATTGCAAAAGAGTTTCCCTCCTACTGCATCTTGAATCTTGACAAGTAATCCTAAAGTACATCTGGAAAAATAAATGTGTGACAATAGCCAGGTATCAATTTGAAAAGAGAAAAGTAATGGAGGGGGTGGAGATAAGCCTTTAGCAGATATTTAAATAAATTATAAATGGTTCTGGTGCAATAACTGAAAGGCAAGTGAGGAGAGAATTTTAAAAAACAAAGCTCCAATACTTGTGAAAATTCATTTTATTATGTTACAAAGGTGTTACTTTAAATCAGTAAGAAAAAAATGGATTATATAATAATTGCCAGTGAGATAACTGACAACTCATTAGGAGAGAAATAATAAAGCTGGATTAATATTTCATTCCTTATACCAAAATAAATTCCAGATAAGTATTTAAATAATAAGTAAATACCCTTGTAATGATAATCTTATAATAGGAATAAACTTTGAACAGGAACTATAACCAGACATAAACCAGAGCTGTAGAGAACAGGATTGATGAATTTGAGTACATACAAATATTACCTTTCTCTTAAACCACTAAAATATAAAAACAATTAAGAGACAAATGATATATTTGGAAAATTCTTTGACACATATGACAAGGAGATAATATCTTTATTATATAAAGAGAATTACAAATTGAGATGAAAGAGATCATCAGCCTAAGAGGTAAAGTGGACAAAGGATTAGAGTAGTTAAGAAACAGCTAGAAATTTCTTATATGAAAAGATGCTTGATCTCATTTATAATTAAATATATATAAATTAAAGAAACACATCATATATCATTCTTGATAAAATTGCTATAGAGAATGCACAGTGTTAATGAGGGTTTGAAAAAATGGGTACTGTTAGTTGAAGTGTGTATTGGTTTAAAACCTCTTTCCAGCTAATTTGTCAATTGTTACAGGAGACCTTTAGAAAGCAAAGCTTTAGATTGCATCAGCTTTTGGACTTTTGCCATGTTAAAATTTTTCTTCCTTTGCCTGGAAACAGATGGGATTGATAAACTGCCATTATTATTCCTAAAGCACGATAATGTAAGGCACTATTTATATGAATTGTGTAATTGTCACTTACACTTTCTAAAAAATTATGTACACTTGCTACTTTTAATCTTTCTATTAAATAATGAAGTGTGTGAGTGTGTGTGTGTGTGTGTGTGTGTGTGTAGGGGTGATGTAGAGGGAAGCCTACCTCTTATGAAGCCTCTTTCATGAATTAAAAAAGTTGTAATCGGTAACAATCACTTGAGTTGCAAATGGTTGTCAGGATGTCAGGATATTGTTCCCCTTTGGAATGTGTTATGAGGTAATGTCCACAGATCTCTATTCTTAGTTAAGACTCTCTTGATCAGTCACTTCAAAGTTGAAGGTGCCAAAAACATTTGAAACCATAGCAGAAATATCATAGCAGAAAAGTGCTGAGAAACCAGTGTGGAAATTATCTGGGTATCCACACTTTGGGTATACTATGGTTTGTTGTGTCTGCCCAAAATTCATGGGTCAGTGTATTAACCTCCACTACCTCAGAATGTGATCATATTTGGAAATAAAGTTGTTGCAGATGCAATTAGTTAAATTAAGATGAAGTCATTGGGGTGAGCCAATGACTGGTGTCCCTATAAAGAAGGGAAATTAAATTTATGTTTATTTATTTACTTAGAGAGATAGAGAGAGAGAGAAATAGAGAGAGAGAGAGAGAGAGAGAGAGCATGAGTGGGGGTAAAGTAGAGAGAGAATCTCAAGCAGGCTCCATGCTAACAGTGCAGGGCCTGATGCAGGACTCGATCTCCATAACTGAGATCATGACTTGAGCTGAAATCAAGAGCCTGATGCTTAACCAACTGAGCCACCCAGATGCCCCAAGAAGGGAAATTTAGAGACAGACACATACACAGGGAGAACACCATGTGAAGACTGGAGCTATGCTGCCAACAGCCAATGAACACCAAAGATTGCCATTAAAACCACGAGAAGCAAGGGGAATGGCATAGAACAGATTCTCTCTCACAGAGCTAAGAAGGAACAAACCCTATATACATATATATATCTTGATCTTGTACTTCTAGCCTCCAGAACTGCAAGAAAATGGATTTCTGTTGCTTAAGCCATGCAGCCTGTGGTACCTTGTTATGACAGCCCTAGCAAACAAATACAAGGGTCAAAAAGAATAAACCAAAAGAATTGGTTGGGGGAAAAAAAACCTTTAACCAATATTTTTTAGTATTCTAAAATTTTTTCTCCTAACTAATGATTAACTAAGGACAAGCAAGGAGAAGAGGATTATCTCTGTTCTTGATAAAATTCCCAAAAGCATCAAAATTTTAAATGCACATGCTCTTTGACCCAGGTATTCTAGTTCTATAAGTCTTTCCAACAATTAAACCGACAAACACAAATAACAATATACATATAAGGATGTGTACTGAAGTGTTGTTTAGAATTTAAAGCACTGGAAACTATTCTTAGATTATCATTAAGAGACTGTTTCTGGGGCAGTGGCAAGATGGCGGAGAAGTAGAGTTCCATACTTGCCACTTACATCTCTCAAACAAAGAAGGGCTGAAGCCAGAGGACTCTGAACTGCAAGAGTCTAGGAGGAAAAGAGACAGAATCCACTAAGAAGATAGCCTCATAGGTGCGTGATCGCAAACAGGGGAAGATTAAAACGGGCTGTGACATGGAGGCATGGAAGGGAGGGAGCCCCTTCTGCAGAGACACAAAGGGAAGAGAAAAAGCAGCTGGGGAATTGTAGAAGTGTACCTGGAGAAGAGAAAACCTTGGCCCAGGATGGAGAGGGATCCTATCATCCCATCTCTAACCACAAGGCTTTTGGAGAAAGATCCTATCTCTAACTCCAGAGATTTCTTTGGGCTGGGTGCCCTGGTCCCAAAAATTCCTTCTGGGATAGATGGTACACAAGGGACGCAGTTGGCATCAGGAGGAACTGGTCCCCTGTTGGGACCCCTGCTCAGAAGTACCCTGAGTCCCAATAGTTCCCTCCAGGATAGACGGTACACAAGGGAGGCAGTCGGCATCAGGAAGACCCGGTCCCCTGCTCAGTCCCCTGCTCGGACTCCTGCTAGGAAGTGCCCGACTTGCGGGATTACATTTTGGGAGGTATCATTAATGCACATGAAGTAAGAGCTTGAAATGTAGCTGGGTGTGGGACACAACATGGCCCACCTTGGCTGCACCCCCAGCACAGTGAGATTGGACCCAAAGGAGTGATTTGGAACATCTGATTCGAGAAGGGTTTGGGGGGGTCACCATTTTTCTCCCCACAACTACCAAGGAGGGGCCTCAGGGATTGGTCCCTGGGGCCCACAGTAGAGCAAGACCCACCTACACCAAACCATGCCCATCTGCGTTGGGTAGCTGATTTTGAACCGGAGCTGGATAAATGCTGTGGAAACAGATACCCCCTCCCCCAAGACCAGCACTTAATGTGCCCCCAAGATGCATTGCTGTGATTAACTCTAGATCAATTCTTGCTATTCAAATATATTCTCCCTTATCTCATTCTTATCTCTCCCCTCTTCTGGACTGATTACTCTGGTTATAGGTTTGCTTAAACAGGCATATTTAATCCATTCTCTTGATGCATGTTCTACACCTCCTTTGTTACCTTCCTTTCTCTCTCTCTGAAATAAGCAGACTATATAGTTTCTCTGGATAACATTAACTTCATTTTTCTTTTCTCCTCACCTCCTGCTGTATTCTCCTTTTTCTCTCTCTGAATTAATCCTTTTAGTCTCTTTGCCTGGTCAATGTTCAATTTCTCTTTTTCCCCACTCCTGTCATTTCTCTCTTAGTATATGCTCTTCCATCAGCACTGCCTCCACCCTGCTCTTTATTTGTAGATGGGATTTCTGGTTTTATGCTTTTAGACTGTCCTTTGTCTTTGTTATCTGTTGTTTTTGTTTTGTGGGTTTTTTTCTGGTTTGCTTGTTTGTGTGTTCGTGTGCTTTTGTTCCCTGTTTTTCTGTTTTCCTTTCCAGGGCTACCTTAAGAAATAAACCAAAGTACACATGGTGGAGAGTCCCAAATATCACTATAAATAGGAAAATAAAATAACCAAAGTCACAACAAGAGAGACCAAGGGACACCATTAAAAGAACACTTCCTGAATGGACTAGCCCTAGATACTCTATGAGCCTCCTCTAATACAGCAGTACTCACAGGTTCAGAGCGCATAACAAGATTTTAAAACTTACAAGAGATAGGAAGCTAGCCAAAATGACAAAATGGAAGAACTCTCCTTAATGAAATTCCAGTAAGAAGTGACAGCTAAAGAATTGGTCAAAACAGATATAAATAACATAACTGACCATGAATTTAGAACAATAGTCATACAATTAATCGCTGTCTTAAAAGAGGCATAGAAGACAGCAAAGACGCTATTGCTACAAAGACTATAGATCTTAAAAATAGTTATGATGAATTAAAAATTGCTATAAATGAGGTGCATTATAAAATGGAGGTGGCCACTGCACAGATTGAAGAGGCAGAGAGAAGACTAGGTGAATTAGAATATATAATTATAGAAAAAGAGGAAGGCAAGAAAAAGAGATAAATTGATCCAGGAGCACGAAAGGAGAGTTTGAGAGCTGAGCGATGCAATCAAATGGAACAATGTCCACATCATAGGAATTCCATAAGAAGAAGAGAGGTTGAAGGGGTACTTGAAAAAGTCACAGCCGAGAACTTCCCCAACCTGGGGAAGGAAACAGACATTGAAATACAAGAGGCACAGAGAGCTACCCTCAGACATAACTTGAATCAGTCTTCTGCATGATATATAGTGAAACTGGCAAAATAGAAGGATAAAGAGAGAATTCTGAAAGCATCTAGGATAAAAGGGCCCTAATATACAAAGGGAGACATATCAGAGTAGTAGCAGACCTATCTACTGAAATTTGGCAGGCCAGAAAGGAATGGAAGGAAATCTTCAATGTGATGAACAAAAAAAAAATATGCAGCCAAGAATCTTTATCCAGCAAGTCTGTCATTCAGAATAGGAGGATAAAAGTTTATCCAAACAAACAAAAAATGAAGGAAAACACTAAACCAAGCCTACAAGAGATCCTAAGGGGGACTCTATGAGGGAAATGTTGCCAAGGAACACAAAGTACCAGAGACACCACTACAAGCATGAAACCTACAGAGAACACAATGACTCTAAACCCATATTTTTCAATAATAACATTGAATGTAAATGGACTAAATGCTCCAATCAAAAGACATAGGGTAACAGAATGGATTTAAAAAACAAGGCCCATCTATTTGCTGTCTACAAGAGACACATTTTAGGCCTGATAACACCTCAGATTGAAAGTGAGGGGATGGAGAAATATCTATCTTGCTACTGAAAGTCAAAAGAAAGCTGGAGTAGCCATACTTATAGGAGACAAACTGGACTTTAAAGTTAAGGCAGTAACAAGGGATGAATAAGGGCATTATATAATAATTGCAGGGTCTATCCATCAGGTGGAGCTAACAATTATAATTGTTATATATAACAATTATAAATGTCTATGCACCAAATTCGAGAGCACCCGAATACATAAGACAATCACAAACAAACAATCTTCTGGATAAGAATGTGCTAATAGCAGGAGACTTTAATACTCCACTTACAGCAATGGATAGATCAACTACACAGAGAATCACTAAAGAAACAATGGACCTGAACCACTGGACCAGACAGACTTGACAGATATATTTAGAACTCTACCTCTGGAAGCTATGGATATCACTTTCTTCTCGAGTGCACATGGTACATTCTCCAAGAGAGATCACATACTGGGTAATAAAGTAGCCCTCAATAAATATAAAACAAGTGAGGTCATACCATACACGGTTTCAGATGATAATACTATGAAACTTGAAATCAACCACAAGAAAAAGTCTGGAAAACTTCCAAAAATATGGAGGTTAAAGAACACCTTACAAAAGAACGAATGGGCCAACCAGGCAAGTAGAGAAGAAATTTAAAAATATACGGAAACAAATGAAAATGAAACTACATAGGGGAGTTCTATTGTTAGTTTCCATCAACAGATGAATGGATCAAGAAGATGTGGTTTATCTATACCATGGAATACTACATGGCAATGAGAAACAATGAAATCTGGCCATGTGTAGCAACATGGATGGACCTTGAGGGTGTTATGCTGAGCGAAATAAGTCAGGCAGACAAGGACAAATATCATATGTTTGCACGTATAGGAGGATTAGGAGGAACTTGACGGAGGAACAAGGGGGAGAAGAAGGGGGGAAATGGTGGGGGAAAGGGAGAGAAGCAAACCATGAGAGACTCTTGAATGCTGACAAAAACTGAGGACTGATGGATGTGGGGGGGGGGATGGGCATGGAGGAGGACACTTGTGGGGATGAGCACTGAGTGTTATGTGGAAACTAATTTGACAATAAACTATTTGTAAAAAAAAAAAAAAAAGAAAGAAAAAAAAAAAAAATAAAACTACAACAATCCAAACTCTTTGGGATGCAGCAAAGGCAATCCTAAGAGGAAAGTGCATTGCACTCCAGATCTATTTCAAGAAACTAGAAAAAGTACAAATACAAAATTTAACAGCACACCTAAAGGAGCTAGAAGCAGAGCAGCAAGAATACCCCAAGCCCAGCAGAAGAAGAGAAATAATAAAGATCAGGGCAGAAATAAATAATAAGAATCAGAAAAAATAGTTGAACAGGTCAATGAAACCAAGAGTTGGTTTTTTAAAAAAAATAAGCAAAACTGACAAACCTCTAGCCAGACTTCTCAAAAAGAAAAGAAAGAATACCCAAATAAATAAAATCACAAATGAAAATGGATTTATTACAACCAATCCCTCAGAAATACAAGAAATTATCAAGGTATACTATAAAAAATTATATGCCAACAAACTGGACAAACTAGAAGAAATGGACAAATTCCTAAACACTCACACGCTACCAAAATTCAAACAAGAAGAGACCGAAAATCTGAACAGATCCATAAATAGTGAAGAAATGGAATCAGTTATCAAAAGTCTCCCACAAATAAGAACCCTGGGCCAGATGTCTTCCCTAAGGAATTCTACCAAACATTTAGAGCAGAGTTAATACCCATTCTTCTCAAGCTATTCCAAAAAATAGAAATGGAAGGAAAACTTCTGGACTCATTTTATGAAGCCAGCATCACTTTGATTCCCAAGCCAGACAGAGACCCAGCAAAAAAAGAGAACTACAGACCAATATCCCTGATGAATATGGATGCAAAAATTTTCAACGAGACACTAGAAAATTGAATTCAACAGCATATAAAAAGAATTATCCACCATGATCAAGTAGGATTCATTCCTGGGTTACAGGGCTGGTTCAATATTCACAAATCAATCAATGTGATACATCACATTAACAAAAGATAAAAACCACATGATCCTGTCGATAGATGTAGAAAAAGCATTTGACAAAATACAGCATCCCCTCTTAATAAAAACCCTCGAGAAAGTCGGGATAGAAGGAACTTATTTAAATATCATAAAAGCCATCTATGAGAAGCCCTCAGCTAACATCATCCTCAATGGGGAAAAACTGAGAGCTTTCCCCCTGAGATCAGGAACACGACAGGGATGTCCACTCTCACCACTGTTGTTTAACATAGTGTTGGAAGTCCTAGCATCAGCCATCAGACAACAAAAAGAAATAAAAGGCATCAGAATGGCAAAAATGAAGTCAAGCTTTCACTCTTTGCAGATGACACGATACTCTACATAGAAAACCCATCAGACTCCACCAGGAGTCTACTAGAACTGATCCATGAATTCAGCAAAGTTGCAGGATGCAAAGTCAACGTACAGAAATTGGCTGCATTTTTAGACACCAATCATGAAACAACAGAGAGTAAAAAAAAAAAAGAAATTGATCCCATTCACAATTGCACAAGAACCATAAAATACCTAGGAATAAACCTAACCAAAGAAGTAAAAGATCTGTATGCCAAAAACTATAGAAAACTTATGGAGGAAATTGTAGAAGACACAAAGAAATGGGAAAACATTCCATGCTCATGGATTGAAAGAAGAAATACTGTTAAACTGTCAATACCACCCAAAGCAATCTACACATTCAATGCAATCCCAATCAAAATTGCACCAGCATTCTTCTCAAGGCTGGAACAAACAATCCTAAAATTTGTATGTAACCACCAAAGACCCTGAATAGCCAAAGTAATATTAAAGAAGAAAACCGAAGTGTGAGGCATCACAATCCCAGACTTTAGCCTCTACTACAAAGCTGTCATCATCAAGACAGTATGGTATTAGTGCAAAACCAGACACATAGACCAATGGAATAGAATAGAGAAACCAGAATTGGACCCACAAATGTATGGCAAATTAATCTTTGACAAAGCGGAAAAGAATATTCAATGGAAAAAAGAACTGCCTCTTTAACAGATGGTGCTGGTAGAACTGGACAGAAACATGCAAAAGACTGAAACTAGATAATTTTCTTACACCATACACAAAAATAAACTCAAAATGGATAAAGGACCTGAATGTGAGATAGGAAACCATCAGAACCCTAGAGGAGAAAGCAGGAAACAACTTCCTTGACCTCAACCGCAGCAATTTCTTAACTGACACATCCCCAAAGGAAAGGGAATCAAGAGCAAAAATGAACTATTGGGACCTCATCAAGATAAAAAGCTCCTGCATGGCAAAGGAAAGAATCCATAAAACTAATAAGCAACCATTGGAATGGGAAAAGATAGTTGCAAATGACATATTGGATAAAGGGCTAGTATCTAAAATCTATAAGGAACTCACCAAACTCCACACCTGAAAAACAAAAAATCCAGTGAAGAAATGGGTAGAAGACATGAACAGACACTTCTCCAAAGAGGACATCCAGATGGCCAACAGACACATGAAATGATGCTCACCATCACTCATCATCAGGGAAATACAAATCAAAACCACACTGAGATACCACCTCACACCGATCAAAGTAGTGGGAATGTAAAGTGGTGCAGCCCCTCTGGAAAACAGTGTGGAGGTTCCTCAAAAAATTAACAACAGAACTCTCCTATGACCCAGCGATAGCATGCTAGGAATTTACCCAAGGGTTATAGGAATTTGATGCATAGGGGAACATGTACCCCAATGTTCATAGCAGCACTTTCAACAATAGCCAAATCATGGAAGCAAACTAAATGTCCATCAATTGATGAATGGGTCAAGAAGATGTGGTTTATCTATACAATGGAATACTACATGGCAATGAGAAAGAATGAAATCTGGCTACTTGTAGCAATGTGGATGGAACTCGAGGGTGTTATGCTAAATGAAATAAGTCAGGCAGAGGACAGATACCATATGTCTTCACTCATATGTGGAACAGGAGAAACTTAACAGAGGACTATGGGGGAAGGGGAGGGGAAAATAGTTAAGGAGAGGGATGGAGGCAAACCATAAGAGACTCTTAAGTACTGAAAACAAACTGACGGTTGATGGGGGTGAGGGAGAGGGGAAAATGGGTGATGGGCATGGAGGAGGGCACCTGTTAAGATGAGCACTGGATGTTATATGGAAACCAACTTGACAAGAACCTATATAAAAAATAGAGACTTTAATAACTATCATTCATACAGGAGGCAATGTAGTCTAATGCAGAGACCTACAGATTTTAGACCAATAAAATTCACTTGGGCTTTTTGTTAATAACTCAGTTCTTACTCTCCCCCAGTTTTTTAATAAATCAGAATCTCTGACAGTGAGCTGCAAATCTATTTTTACAGGTTTCCCTAGTCATATTAATGCAATTGGTTGGTGAAATGTACTTGAGAAATACTGGAATAGTAGTTAAAGAATGTGAACACAGAATCCCAGCGCTGTCATTTTCAGCAAAGTTGTCTTGGCCAACTCTGGTGAGTTGTCTTAGCAAAGATTACATCACTAATAGTTTCTACCTAAAAGTGTTGTTGGAAAAAATAAAATAAAATTAAAATAAAATAAAATAAAGTGTTATTGGTGATTATGAATATGATGATAAAATTAATGGAATAAATTTGAAATGAAATGAATTTTATAAAAAATAAATGTAGCCATTATTACTATTTAGTCATTACAAGAAATGAGATAAATGTATA
Organism: Crocuta crocuta; assembly: GCF_008692635.1. Lineage (NCBI taxonomy): Eukaryota > Metazoa > Chordata > Mammalia > Carnivora > Hyaenidae > Crocuta > Crocuta crocuta. The sequence continues at coordinate 2,524,469 of NW_027531504.1, read as the reverse complement.
GACACTGATATTTTGTGCTACAATAAAGAAAAGAACAATATATAATGTATGTTCAAATCTGTGCAAAAAGAAAGTATGTACACATAATATTGTATTTGTGTGGAATATTTCTGGAAGGAATAATTTATTGTTTTTTTTAATATTTATTTTTGCAGGATAGAGAGACAAGGCCCTCTCCTTGCATCCACAACCTTCAGTCACATCTCCCATCCTTTTTTTTTTTTAATGTTTATTTATTTTTGATACAGAGAAAGTGCATGAGCGGGGAGGGGCAAAGAGAGATGGAGACACAGAATACAAAGCAGGCTCCATGCTCTGAGCTATCAGCATAGAACCCAATGCAGGGCTCGAACCCATGAACTATGCAATAATGACCTGAGCCAAAGTCAGAAGCTCAGCAGACTGAGCCACCTAGGTACACTTGGAAGGAATGATTTAGAACTTAGTGATCAACTCTGGGGAATGAGACCATATTCTCTTGTTTTGCTTGATCTTTTTAAAAAACTAAATACATGATATTTTCATTAAAAAAATTCTATGAGTCTAAATACCAACTGAGGAAGGTGATGATAACACTTCAAATATAAATGAACTTTAATTTTTATTTCTGGTACTATTATGTAGAAATTTGCATATCCCAGGTGAAATTGAAGATGGTGAAATCACAAGAATAATCTCCTTAATAAATCAACAAATGTAACTGAAAACACACCAAATGCCAACAAAACTAAATAGGGATCAGCTCAGTACAAAGCCTCAATAAAAGACACAGATAATCTACATAAGAAGTCAAAAGAAATAGAATATTTCACCAAAACAAGAGGACAAAACAGCTGCTGCATCAATTGAAGCAACTTTGAAGCTAAAAGACTAAGAAGTGTATTGTCCACAAAGCATTACTTATAGTTTAAAAAAAGAAAAGGAAAAGAAAAGAAACCAAAATTATATACATAAAAGATTTTCTTTACAGTGCGAGGAGTCGAAAGCCTCATATTTTTTTTTTGGAAAGAGGCAGAAAATAAATCATTAGAAAAGTGGTTAAACACTGAATAAATCAACTAAAAAATTGAATATTCAAGCATAAGTAAATAAAAAGGCTTCACAACTAAGAGATAAACCATGTCAAGCTATTAGAAAATAACTAAGAATTAACTTAAATATTGGGAAGACAAAGGACATCACCAGGTTCATAGTGTGCTTATGCTGGATTTGATGTTGATGTTGTACAGACATATGTGTAGTGTCGGTAGTCCTGATAATTTTGAGGGATAACTGTACTATAACTACACTTGGAGACTTTACTCCTGAAGTTAGTGAATTAGCTTAAAGGGCCAGTGGCAAGGCAGACAGAGTAAGAAATACATCATATTCTGCTCCCAGGATTTTTACCCAGTCACTTAGGCTCAAATTTTTGGAGGCATTTTGCTTTCTCCTGTTCAGTCATGCTTACTGATACTGTTAAGAAGCAGTCTTCAGCTTCTATAAAATTTGTACTTCTTAATAACTCCTAAACCCAGTATTTTCTATTTCTGTAATCACCCAGCTAGATCAGACTTCATCAGCTCATACCTATGTTATTTAAATAGACTCCAGACTCCATCCCTGACTCCCCTCCATCTTTACAAAAAGAAAATGGTTTCTACATTTTGAATAACAAAACAAGTTTTCAAAATAAAATATTTTGCAAATCCTTCTATGATAATGTTAGGATTAATTTAGGAATTTAAGAAGTACAATAAATGACTTCTTCATTCCTAACCAAATTGTAGCTAAGAGTCCCTGGATGAGAAGTCTTGTCTGTATAGGGCCAAAGAGTAAATACTTTAGGCTTTTCAGGCCATATGATCTCTGTTACACCTACCCAGTGCTACTATGGTACCAGTAAAACATACACACACAATATGTAATTGAAAGAGCTTGTCTGGATTTGGCCTACAGTGAGTCAAATTTGGCCCAAAGATCACAGTTAGCCAACATCTGGATGAAACAAAGGGCTCATGCAATTGATTAAAATATCAACTAGGTTAGTGACAGAGCAGATACTAGAATATGTGGCTTAGGTGTAAGGCAACATATAGGCTTCCTATCACTATCTTCCAAAGTTAGACTAGCATCAGGTCTCTCAAGCCTGAGCAGATTGTTTACTAAGCTTAACTGCACATCCTCTCTACAGGTAAGACAATCACAAAGAGAATTAGTGACACATGTTCGGTTTCTGCTAATATATTTACAAATGAATCAACACCCTTGAGGATTAACTAGATGCATATAAGAGCCCAGTTAAATGAATCAGTCTCTCCACATGAAAATATGAAGCAAAAAGAATCCCTCATTCTCTGCCCAACTCCAATAGGTAAGTTATACTTTTAGGATCTCGTTGATTGAAAAAAATACGTGAGCAAAATGCAACAATAAATTTCCATTAATCATAGCAAAACTATGTACTTTTGAAAATAATAAATATGGATATGGATATGTAAGATCTATTATTAATGTAATCTACAAACCAGGCTTGGTGCCTATATGAAATTGCAAGCCCTTTACAGTATCTCAATAGAGGATCCAGTTTGAGATCTATAGCTTCATACCATTCCTAAAATGTGGGTTTTATAGCTCTAGACATAGCATTATTAGAAGATAATAGTAATCATCCAATAAATATTTTTAATAAGAATATGAATTTCATAAGAATTATTCATTTTTTAAAGCTTTCAATGCCTCCCCCAAACTCTCTGTTCTCTTAAGGCTGATATATGTAGTAGTTCCCATCCTGAATGTCACACTTCTGCTTTTGCCTTTTTGCTTATGCTGTTGATATCACATCTGAGATCACGGGGTTCTTCTAGGCCTATAGAGATTCTGCCTTTCTTTCACAACCAATCATAAAATTCTACTTGGACCATGAAGCATTTCATGACTATTCTTGCCTATACGGCTTTCTTCCTTCTCTACATCTAAAAGCAACAGTAATATACTATATAGATAATTTAGTATCTCATGACACACTAGATTTTCAGATCCTGTATTGATACTTGGTATTTACATTGTTAGTTACTTCTAAATTTTTTTTCCCCAGAGAGCAAGTGCTTCCATATACTGCTTTTTTGTATGTTTCATGGAACTCAATACAGCATAATTCTTGCACAGAGTAGATTCTTAATATTTTTTAATTTTTAAAAAATGTTTTTAATTAGTTTTTTTTTTAGTTTATTTATTTTGAGAGACAGAGAGAGACAGAGCACAAGCAAGGAAGGGGGAGAGAGAGACACACAAACACAGAATCCAAAGCAGGCTCCACACTCTGAGCTATAAGCACAGAGCTGGAAATGGAGCTTGAACACACAAACCATGAGATCATGAACTGAGCCGAAGTCGGACACTTAACCAACTGAGCCACCCCGGTGCCCCTAAATGTTTTTTTGTTTTGTTTTGTTTTTTTTGAGGAGAGGGACAGAGCACAAGCAGGGGAGGGGAAATCAGAAAGGGAGACACAAAAATCTGAAGCAGGCTCCAAACTCTAAAGTGTCAGTACAAGGACTGACACAGGGCTGGAATCCAGAAACCATAATAGCATGACCTGAGCCAAAGCTGGACGCTTAACTGACTAAACCACACAGGAGCCCCTCAAAAATTGTTTTATTTATGTTAAATGACTAAATCAATCAATTAAAAAAGGATTAATACAGAAATAATATAAATAACCAATGTTAAGAAAGCTAAGCCTTAAGAATAGGGTGGGCAACTTAAATGGCCTCCCAAAGTCTTCCTATCTCTGTGCTATTTTAACAAAAACTTTAATTATAAGAAAATGCTTTTGTAATCATTTATTTCTCTACTCACAAAGAAATAAAGATAGCATCATAATTTACTTTTGTTATTTTAGCTTCCAAATAAAGGTATATGATACGTATCTGTGACTTAATGCTTTAAAATTTAGAAAAACACAAATATTGATGAATAATATAATTATTTAAAATACTGAAGAAGACTATAGTGCAATGGCAATATGGAAATATGTACTGCTATATCCAGGTTCAGCCTTGTTAGAAATATGTACAGAAATAAACAAGTGAATAAGAAATAGGTTTGGGAAGAGTTGAGAAAGCTGACATTAATCCCACATAGGAATTAATATTTCTTAATTATATAAAGTGATCATTTCATTAATAACCATCTCATGTTTCATTTATTGCTTTCTCTCCTCAAGGATTATGGAAAAATAAAGGAGGGAAGTCATTTAAAAATTAATGATGATCCACATGCTGACAAGAAAGCTTTGTGTTCTAAGTACAAGGAGTGCTTGAACCCAGGACTCTTTTGTTTATAAAAGATGCACTATTAATACACATTCAAAGCTGTGAAACTATCATTTCTATACACCATAATTAAACTCCATTAACACAAAACCTTAGAATTCTTACATCTGCTTTCCTAGAGAATTACATGTTAGAAAAGCAAGCTAACATAATAAACATTTTGGAATATCTTTAGACTTAAAAAAAAAAAAGAAAAACCTTTCTTTCTTCTTTGACTAAATTAATATGATTTAAGAGTCCTCTTGATGATATTTAGCTTTGATAGCATAAAACTCTGGCTTTAACAACCAACACCTATTCATTTAATCTTCATGACCATGCGTCTGCAAGAAGCTTAAGAGACTGTTAGTTAAATGAAGGAATCTAAAGATGTCAAAATAAAAATTTTCCACTTGTCTGCTTTTCCACTATCTTCATTACCATTACTCTACCAGCATCTCTGCAAAGCAGAGCAGCAACATTTATATCTTTTGAAATTCCTATTCCCTTACTCCTCAGACCCATCTATCGTCAGTAAATTCCATGAGTCACCCTTCCATTTCCATGACCTTAGCTGCCATGTTAAACCAGGCCTCAGAACCACACAGTGCAGATTATTGTCATTGTCTCTCAACTCATTTCCCTTTTTGTACAGCTTCCCTTCATTCTATGTACAATCATTAGAATAATCTTCAAACACCGTTATCCTCACCTTATTCTTAGTCCAAAAAACTCAAGTACCTTACAAATGCTTTTTATTCAAAACAAAACTCTCCATCTTAGCCTTCAACTCACCAATTTCACCTATGTTATTTCACCTTCCAGTCAACTCTATGCCAGTAATTTTCTTCACCTGAGTTCATCTGCTTATTTATTCATCTTAACACTGAATTTGAACATGACTTACTCCCCACCTGTTAAAGGCCAGTGAAGAAGCACTTCTGGAATAAGTAAAAGTCTGCAAAAGTCCACTCCTCCATAAAAAAAGAATAACACACACACACACACACACACACACACACACACATACACAATTGTCAAAATCAACTTTTATAGAACTCTGGAAATTAAAAGCTTGCAACAATCCATACTGCAAGTAAATCTGGAATTTAGTACAGAATGTGAGTAGAATCTTTTCACAAGCAATAAGCATTATGACATTTCAACTTATCCCATTCCAATTTCCCTTTCTCCTGTTCTACAGTGAGAAAACTAGCAGCCTCATAATAACTATAAATCTTAAAACCAGCAACAAGGCATTGGCAGGGAGGAGAGGGATGCTGAATGGGTTCGAAGGATTAAAAGCAATCTCACATCCAAAGAGAAGTGTTAAGATTTAACACGTTCAGCAGCCTCTCTGGAAAAGGAATTATAATGTTGATGGGATCATAAAATACCCACCAAAATAATAAAAAAAAATACCATGGAAATTAAAATGATAAAATAAAAATATCTATTTAGCACAAAGGAAGGCAATAAATGAGCAAAGTAAAAAAAGATGTGACATATAGAAAACAAATAGCAAAATGGCAGACATAAATCCTACTTTATTGGTTATTACACTAAATGTAAATGGATTTAGTAATCTAAACAAAAGGCAGAGATTGTCAGAATAGATTTTTTTAAATAATTCAATTATGTACTATCTACAAAAGATACACTTTATACTCAAGGACACTAGTAGGTTTAGTGTAAAAAGTTGGAAAAAGATGCACCATGCAAACAGTGAGCAAAAGAAAGCTTAAGTGGCTATATAGTTGACCCTTGAACAATGTGGGGATTAAGGATGCCAATCCTTTTGTGCAGTCAAAAATCTGCATATAACTTTGACTTCCCCAAAACTTAACTACTAATAGTCTGCTGTTGACCAAAAGCCTTACTGATAACATAGTCAACACATATCTGTATATTATATGTGTCACACACTGTATTTTTACAACAAAGTGAGCTAATAAAAAGAAAATGTTATTAAGAAAATCAAAGAAAAAACATGTACAGTACTGTATTATTTAAAAAAATCCATGTATAAGTGGGCCCATGCAGCTCAAACCCATGTTGTTCAAGAGTCAACTGTACTAATATTGGACAAAAGAAACTTCCAGAAAGAAATTGTTACTAGAGATTTTTAAAAAAATGGTCAGTCCATCAGGAAGACACAACATATATAAACATATATACACCTAACAACAGAGCCCCAAAACATGAAATAAAAACTGATGGAATCAAAGGGACAAATAAGAAGTTCAACAATAATACTTAGAGAATCCAATACTCCACTTTTAATAATGGATAGAACAATTGAGCAGAAGATCAACAAGCAAATAAAAGAGTTAACAACACCATAAACTAACCATATCTAAGAAACATCTATAGAACATTCTACCAAGCAATAGAATGCACATTTCTCTCAAGTGCACATGGAACATTCTCCAGAGTAGACTTTATGTTAGACCATAAAATAAGTCCCCATAAATTTGAAAGACTGAATGATACAAAGTATACTATCACCATGAAAGAATGAAATTAGAAATCAATAATAGAAGGAAATTGGAAAACTCACAAATATGTCAGAACTGAAAAACACATTCCTAAATAATCAGTGATACAAAGAATAAATCACAAGGTAAGTTAGAAAATACTTTCAGATAAATGAGAAAAAAAAAATCCCACAACATCCCAAAATGCATGGGATTGGAGGGAAATTCATACTTGTAAACTTATAATAAAAAAGAAAGGTCTCAAATCAATGATATAATCTTCAGAATATTAAAACTAGACACAAAAAAGGATACCCAAAGCAGGCAGAAGTAATGATAAATAAAGACTAGATTAAATGAAAATAGAGAACAGAAAAACAATAGAAAAAAATCAATAAAACCAAAAGCTGGATCTTTGAGAAGATCAACAAAATTGACAATACTTTAGCTAGACTTCCCAAAATAAAATAGAGAAGATTCAAATTACTAAAATCAGGAATGAAAAAGGAAAGAGATAGCAGTATCAACTTTACAGAAATAAATAGGGTTATATGAGAATAACATAAGTAACTCTAGGTCAACAAATTAGATAACCTAGATGAAATGGACAAATTCTTAGAAAGATACTATTATAATCGACTAAAGAACAATTTCAAAAATGTGAGCAGATCTATATCTAGTAAAGAAATATAATTAGTAATTTTCAAAATTTCCCATAAATAAAAGGCCAGACCCAGATAGCTTTCATGGTGAAGTCTATCAATCATTTAAAAAACATTTAATACCAATCCTTCACAAACATTTTTAAATTACATAAAAGAAGTAATCAGCAAAATGAAAAGTCAACCCATAGAAGAGAAGAAAATATTGGTAAACATACACCTGATGAAAGATTAATATCCAAAATATACCAAAAAATTCATACAACTCAGTAGCAAAAAAACAAATAACCCAATGTGAAACTGGGAAAAAGAGGAGTGCTAGGGTGGCTCAGTCAGTTATGTGGCTGACTCTTGATTTTGGCTCAGGTCATGATCTCATGGTTCATGAGTTCAAGCCCCATGCTGGGCTCTGTGCTGACAGCACAGTACCTGCTTGGGATTCTGTCTCTCTCTCTCCTCTCTCTCTCTCTCTCTCTGCCCCTCCCCTGCTCACTCTATCTCTCTGTGTCAAAAACAAATAAACATTTTTTAATGGGCAAAGGTTGTGATTAAACACTTTTCCAAGAAAATATACAAATGGCCAACAGATACATGAGTAGGTGCTCAACATCATCAGTCATCAGGGAAATACAAAAATGAGATAGCTCCTTACACCTGTTAGAATGGCTATTATCAGAAAGACAAAACAAGAGACATGGCTAGTGAGGGTTTGGAGAAAAGGGAATCCCTGTTCAGTATTAGTGGGAATGTAAACTGGTTCAGCCACTATGGAAAACAGTATGGAGTTTCCTCAAAAAAATTAAAAATAGAGCTACCATATGACCCAGCAATTTCATTTCTGGATATTTTTCTAAAGAAAATGAAATCACTATCTCAAAAAAATATATGCATCCCCATGATTACTGCAATATTATTTATAATAGTCAAGATATAGAAACACCTAAGTGTCTGTGGACAGATGAATAAAGAACATGTGAGATATACATGGAGACAGAGTTAAAAGATAAACTGACACATATGAAACAGTTTTTAGAATTTATCTGAGCAAAATCAGTTATAATCAGGCAGCACCAAACCGGAAGTTGTTAGAAGTACTACACTAAGAAAAATCTGGGGAGACTTTCATGGAAAAGAGGGAGAAGAAAAATAAGGAAATTATTGATTAGCTATAGCTTAAAGCCTAGTTTGCTATTTGCCATTGGTTGTCCTTAGGTATCAATTACATAACCTTGAGGCATTTATAAGTTTAGATTTTGGTGTGCTTACAAAGGTTTCCAGAGCAATAGAGCTACCTCCATCTTAATTTGTTTAGTTAATTTAAATAAATATATATCATGGAATATCTTTCAGCTATAAAAAAGAAAATCCTGCCATTTGCAATAAGATGGATAAATCTTGAGAGCATTATGCTAAGTGAAATTAGACAGTGAAAGACAGATATTGTATGATCTCACTTATATGTGGAATCTAAAAAAAAAAAACAGTTATAGACACAGAGCATAGACTGGCATAACTGGGTATTAGAGGAATTGAATGTATTATACAAACTGATATGATCAAAATGTGCTTTTCTTCCCCAAACTTTGAAAGAAAGAACTATTAGAATGAAGTTTAGACACAAAGAATTATAACTGTATTCATACCAGAAAATAATATCTCTGTATAAAATCTCATAATTTATTAAATAGAATAGTTTTATAACTACCAAGTGGTTTTGTGAAAGAATTTGCATTTTTTCCCATAATACTTAGAATATCTGAGCTGTTCTGATTGTCTCTGGAACAGTGACCTGAGTCTTACTCATGATGCAACAGAATCACAAAATCATATTATCCTAAAATGCTCAATTTCCTTTCCAAAGATCATTTTCAATCAGGGGGGCGGAAACCAGCAACTACTTCTGTTTATGAATCTATGACAAACATTTTTCCAACAACTTATAAGTTCAAGATATATGAACACAGAAACGTTTATTTTCAAAACTATTCATGGACAGTTTTACTATATAAATTATAACTGAACTCAGCTTTGGTTTTAAGACAAAAAGAAGATACTTAAAAATTCAGTTAAGATCCTCTGTGAAATAACTAAGATGTTTTTCTTAGAGCTCAGATTACTTTAAAACTCTATATTATGTGCCTGAAGTTTGAATATTAAAAATTAAAAGGGTAAAACTACCAAAAACTAAGAACATGGAACTAATAGTCACAGAATTAAAAACCATCACTGGTAACATGAAGCAAACTTATTGCCAAACTTCCCCACCTGAATAGCAAGGTCTTCAATAATTCACTGAGAGAAAAGAATATGAAAAACAGTAACTCCAATATACCCTTAAGAAAAAGCATGACACTGATATGATAAATTCATCACTGAACTGTATTTCCAAGAGCAGTTATAATGTATAGGCTCAGTCCCAAGAAAACTGAAAAAGATGGAGTTAATTAGTCAATAGCATTATATAGGTGATTATTCTTCGGTGTATTTATGTAGATGTGTCTGTTAGTAATAAAAAACTAGCTAATGATGACTGGAGTAGACATGGCAGTCAGGTCAAAAAAAGTCTATGGGCATTCACCTTTTCCTGACACTCCAAAAATACATGCCAATCTCTTGGTAGAAAAAAGGAAGACCATTATGGGGAACCAAGCTAACAAGATATACTAAAATTAAATTATTAGTCTAGTAAACACAGAGAAACCTATGACATTAACAAGAGCAAGATCAAATGACATAAGAAGAAAAGCAAAGTCAGAATTTCACTGGAAATCAAGATTTGTAAGTTGAATTTGAAGATGCTGCTACTATGTTTAAAAAAGAAAAGAAAAAAAAGGATTAACTATGAAATTCAAGATTATTAGAAAAAGAAAAAATTGCAAATTCTTCCCCCAAACACTGTGTTTGGATTATGCTACCAAAAATTTGAAGAGTATCTGATTAAATGTGGATATAGTTTGTTGCCATGAACAAATATTGAAATTAATAAATTATGTTATCAATAATTTCAATTCTCATTCCTCAATTCTTGCATTAGTAACAATCAATTTGGTTAAGTTTTTTAATCCAATCTGCCTTAGATTTTCACCTTCATTTTCTGGAGCAAATTTTGAAGTCCAGCAGTCCTGGATCCAAATCCTGTTTACTATACTTTATTATGTGTGGCAAATCACAAAAGCCCCAAGAGCTTCTTTTCTTCATTTATAAAATGCAGATGATAATATCTTTCCAAAAGGTTGTTTTGAGAATGAAATAAAATATTCCATGTAAAAGATCTAACACCAACCCTGGAACCCTGTATGAGCTTCCTTTTAGGAACATTCCATTACCACTGCCTATGAGCTGTACCAAGCATTTCATGACAAGAGATTCTGGAATATAAGGAGTCTATAAGCACCTATATATTTAGTAGTCACAATGAGAGACGATGCAACAAGAGCAATTCTTCCCAATCCTAGATGTGCATCTGGAATATCAGTGAAGCTTTTATAAAGCATGCAGATCTGAGCCCCACCTACTCTCTATCCCCACTGAAATTCAACTTCAATAGCTCTTGAGTGGGGTGGAACTTGAGCATCTGTATTTTTGGAAAACTCTACATCTTATTTTGATGCATTATGGGTCCATGCTGGTAACCTTTCTACTGCATAGAGTCTTTTAGAGTTTTCAAAATACTCTGAAAAGTCCTCTGTTTTCTTCCTCAGGCTGAAAAAGCTTGCTATTTTAACTCTTCCTCTGCAAAATACTTTCTAATTATTTGTTTATTCTTGTAGCTCTCTTTTGAGGCTTAGCTAAATTATCTGACTGTCTCTTTGGATGTATGGTTCCATTTACCATCAAGTGAACTTACTGGAAGTGAGAGGGAAGGTTACTGTAATTCACCAAGCCATTGATATACTCCCAAGATACTGGGATATTTTAATTATTTGATCCTTTCTTCTTGAAAAGACAAAAAACAGGCCACTCTAGGCAGCTGTGGACTTGCTCTATTGTTACATCTGAAAAAGCAACTGGACTCTGTTTTTCTTTTCTCTCTCCTGTTAAAGCATTATATCACATACCTAAGTTCTGATGGAGTGTAGCAAATGTATTCAACACCTAACCAACATTTACTGATTCCTTATTTCATCAGAGACTAAAAGCAAGCCCAGAACTTTTCCTGTTTTTCATTTCTTAAATTTTCCCCTTAAAAGATATAAATAACCTAAAAAGAGAAATGAAATACAGAAAATATTCCTGTGACTTATTCAATCTTTTTCTTACCACGCCACTTGGTGTGCACCTTGTGAGTTCGTATAGGTTTTGGTTGCTGGTTTAGGTGATTTTACTATATCGGGGCCATGGGATATGTGGGCTATTGAAGGCTGTTTGCTGTTATGACAGAACTAAACCCAAGGCAGGTATTCTTGCATCTGAGTTGTCCACTTGCTTTCTACCTTGTTTATTTTAGGCAAGTCACCTAACCACAAAACATCATTTTCTTAGTCACTAAACTTTGTGTAATAACACATATATCAAAGGACTCTTGTGAGGGTTATATGAGATAACACAATGAGAAATGCCTGGTACTATTTAGTCAACCATTCTATCTTTTATTTTCTTTTATTTTGATATAAAACACAAGGTCTTACCTTAAGAAGTTTATCTTTATACACAGGAGAGATGACCCAGCTTCCATTTCATAAAAGAAAGAAAGAAAGAAAGAAAGAAAGAAAGAAAGAAAGAAAGAAAGAAAGAAAGAAAGAAAGAAAGAAAGAAAGAAAGAAAGAAAGAAAGAAGAAAGAAAGAAAGAAAGAAAGAAAGAAAGAAAGAAAGAAAGAAAGAAAGAAAGAAAGAAAGAAACAAGAAGAACATGGGAATTTAAACACCTAATGGCCCTGTGTATGATCATGAGGAACAGGCATAAAGGTGCTCTTTCCTAATCTACTCAAAGGCTTTATATGAGGCAATGGGTAACTCTGAAAGTATTCTATACTCTAGGGTATAGAGTATGAGCTACTCTACTAAGTGGGAAAGTACCCTTCATATTCAACATACTAATACTTATTTCTTAATTTTTTGTTGAACTGAACCAAGTATTACTAAATAAATGAATTATCCTCAAGTCCCATGTGCATTAAAAAAAATCTGTAAGAAATACCTTGTTCAAATAATCTAAAATATCAAATACTGTTTTTTTACTTAACATTTATATCAAAATCACATTCCAGAAAAGCAGGCCTTAAAAGTAGATGGTATAAGAGGATATTCTACATGTACTATAGTGGATGCCTTCATGCAAAATAAATAAGGGATTGCAAATTGCAAAAATGTTTGTAGGCGAGTTTAGTTTTGTTTTTAAGTTATGACTTCTTTCCCTTCTCTGATGTTCTCCTATGCTGCAAAGAACTAAAATAAAAACCATCGTTACATGATATGAATCATAAACCTGTAACAGCAACAAAATATGTCTTAAATAATCAAATAAAAATACCAAACCGATTATACTGTCCATTGCAGAACAATATTAAGTTTTATATTCTTAGCTAAAGCAATTCATTTATCTTGTAAATGAAATTTTTCTTTTGCCTTCTAAAAGGTAACCATGAAATATTCATATCATCAGAATTTCATATCATTAGGATTTGTTCCACTGACTGGCTAATAACTTCTAGAAATTTTGCTGTCACCCTCTAGCTTAAGAGGGCAGTATCTCCTTGGCATGAGATATCAAGTCAATATTCCTCCACCCAGTCTTGGAAAGTTCTCCACCAAATACCCCTTCTCTTTCCCTTACATAAATTTTAAAACATTTTGCTTTATAATCCCCAACAGTTTAGAATATTAGATGCTCAAAAATAACTGTGGAAATAAAGGAAGAAAGAAAAAGAGACAGGACTATGAATGTGTTTATTGGGGACAATAGGAACCCCACTTCATTCCTCAAAATATTCTTCCCATCTCTGATAAGTGTATGCAATTTTATCATTAATGATGTATTCTACCACATATTCTTGGAGGGTGAACATTTGAAAAGCAATTTACTCACCAATTAGCTCAAAAGAAAAAGTTCAGAGCCAAAACAATATCTACTAAGTAGTAGATACTGTAGAGAAAAAGTAATGCACAAAAAGAGTATTCTTGGAAAGATAGTGCTGTTTTCCTCCATTCTTATTAAACTATTCTTTTGATCAGCTGTTCAACAATTACTAACTACCATATAAACTAGGGATACAGATCTAATTATTAGAAATTAGAAAATATTCATTCTACAAATATTATTGGAATCCTATAGGGGCACCTGGGTGGCTCAGTTAGTTAAGCATCTGACTTCAGCTCAAGTCATGATCTAACGATTTTTAAGTTCGAGCCCAGTGTGGGGCTCTGTGCTGACAGCTCAGAGCTTGGAGCCGGCTTCGAACTCTGTGTCTCCATCTCCTTCTGCCCCTTCCCCACTTGTGCTCTGTGTCTCTGTTTCTCAAAAATAAATAAATGTAAAAAATAATATAGGAATACTATTATATGCCAGGTACATCACTGTAGGGAATAAGATTGTCTATCCAGAATTGTAAACACTAAATAAATAATTTCAATTGTGATGAGTGTAATAATGAAGAACTACCATGGCAACACAGAGAGATATAATAGTGGGAAAGTGGAGGTAGGGGTGGGGCTTAGAGAAGATCATTAATAGGTAGCAATTTACCAGTATCCTTTTTTTTTTACCAGATATTGTTCATAATTGTGTCATGTCTATCAACTCAAATCCTTCAACCCTTGCTTAAAATGCTCTCCATCCCCAACCGACCACTTATTTCTCTCCTTTTGCCCCATTAGTAACTGAATTTTTCATTTACACAATAGCTTATAAGATCACTCATGTCCAAATTGAGTGATACAATATGTAAAATAAAAATATGTAAAAATAAAATTTAAATATATACAAATCTAGACTTGCTAGCCATTTTAAGGGGAAATTCTTACTTAGAAAAAATCAGCAGCACTATCAACAATAGGCAAAGTATGGAAGGAGCCCAAATGTTCACTGACTGATGAATGGATAAAGAAGATGTGGTGTGTATGTGTGTGTATATATACATATATATGTATATGTATAGGAATATTACTCAGCAATCAAAAAGAATGAAATCTTGGGGCACCTGGGTGGCTCAGTTGGTTAAGCATCTGACTTCAGCTCAGGTCATGATCTCACAGTTCGTGGGTTTGAGTCCCACATCAGGCTCTGTGTTGACAGCTCAGAGCCTGGAACCTCCTTCAGATGCTGTGTCTCCCTCTCTCTCTGCTCCTCCCCTGCTCATGCTCTGTTTCACTCTATCTCTCAAAAAATAAGTGTTAAAAAATTAATAATATGCTGAGAGAAATAAGTCAGGCAGAGAAAGACAAATACCATATGTTTTCACTTATAAACATATAAGGAGATCAGGAGAAACTTATCAGAAGACCATGGGGGAGGAGAAGGAGGAAAAATAGTTGGGGAGAGGGAGGGAGGCAAACCATGAGAGACTCTTGAATATGGAGAACAAACTGAGGGCTGATGGGGGTTGGTGAGAGGGGAAGGGGGGTGATGGGCATGGAGGAGGGCACTTGTTGGGATGAGCAATGGGTTTTATAAGGAAACCAACTTGACAATAAGCTATGAAAGAAAAAAAATAAATTTAAATAAATTTTTAAAAAGCTTTAAAAAGGAATGAAATCCTAACATTTGCAACAACATGAATATAACTGGAGGGTATTATACTAAGTGAAATAAGTCAGTCAGAGGAGGATAAATATCACATGATTCCATTTATATGTGGAATTTAAGAAACAAAACAGCCAAACATAGGGTAAGGGAAGGAAAAATAAGGCAAAAACAGATAGGGAGGCAAACCATAAGAGATTCTTAAATACAGAGAACCAACTGAGGGTTGCTGGAGGGAAGGTGGGTGAGGGGATGGGGTAAATCGGTGTAGGGCATGAAGGAGGGCACTTGTGATGAGCACAGGATGTTATATGTAAGTGATGAATCACTAAATTTTACTCCTAAAAGGAAGGATGGAAGTGAAGAAGAGAGAAGAGAGAAAATCTTTCAAATAAAAAGATACCATCACAGCTCAGCAAAAGCAACTATTAACCAAGTGAAAAGGCAATCTACTAAATGAAAGAAGATATTTATAAATGATCTATCAGTAAGGAGTTAGTATCCAAAATATGTAAATATATAGAGGTCGACACCAAAAGAAAAGAAAAACAATTTTGTTTAAAAACTGGGCTGATGACATAAATAGACATTTCTCCAAAGAAAACACACAAATGGCCACAGACACATGAAAAGATGCTCAACATCACTAATCATAGGAGAGATACAAAAGAAAACCATAATGAGCTATCACTTCACACCTGTCAGAACGGCAGACCAGAAAACAAACAAACAAGAAATAACAAGTGTCGTCAAAAAACAAACAAGAAATAACAAGTGTTGGTGAGGATGTGAGAAAAGGGGGCCCTCATGGATTTCTGGTGGAAATATAGATTGGTGCAGCCACTGTGGAAAACAGCATGGAGTTTCCCCAAAAAATTAAAAATAGAAACCATATGATCCAATAATTCAACTACTGGGTATTTACTCAAAGAAAATATAAACGCTAATTTGAAAAGATAAATGCATCCCTATGTTTATTGCAGCAACATTTATGCTAGCCTTAAGATATGGAAGCAACCTGAGTACCTACTGATGGATGAATTATATATTACATATGTGTGTGTATACATATAATGTATTATATAAACAGATAATGTGCATATATATAATGAAACATACATATACATATAATACACACACATATATAATCAAAGATCACTCAGCTGTAAAAAAAATGAAATCTTGTGATCTGAAACAACATGGATGGACCTAGAGTGTATTATTCAAAGTGAAATAAGTCAGAGAAAGACAAATACCATATGACTTCACTCATATGTGGAATATAAGAAACAAAACAAATAAACAAATGGAACAACAAATAGACTCATACAGAGAACTGGAGGTTGTCAGTGTAGAGGGATGTAGAGAGTGTAAAGGGATGGGCAAAATAGGTAAAGAGGATTAAGATTATAAACTTCAGTTATAAAATAAATAAGTCATAGGGATGAAAAGTATAGCACAGGGAATATTTTGAGTAAGATTGTAATGACGTTGTATTCTGACAGATGGTAAAAACAATTACCGTGGTGAACACTGTGTAATGTAGAGAATGTTGAATCACTGTACTGCACACCTGAAACTAACATAACACTGTATGTCAACTATACTTCAATAATAATTTTTTTGTAAAAAAAGATACCATCACATAGTTCTTTAAGTAAAACAGTATGTAAAATTTCAGCAACTTATTTACTACAAAATTTGTTGTTAACAAATGTTTTTTTGTAGAACTACTAGTAGAGCTACTTTAAGGTTGTTTTATAAAATATTCTGAAAACAAAATTCATAGGTGTATATGTCTTCCAAATTAAACTATCTTCCTCAAGAATTTGAAACCTTTATATTATTTATACAACTGATGTAAAAATATTATGTGTGACAGAGTCTTTGACGTTGTTATTCTTGTTATATTCATAGCTATAAGAACAGGGAAGGCTTACAGTAACAAAATTTGGACAAAATAATGTTGTTGTTTTTTTTCCTCAACAATATAATTTTTTTTTTACAAATAGTTTATTGTCAAATTAGTTTCCACATAACACCCAGTGCTCATCCCCACAAGTGTCCTCCTCCATGCCCATCCTCCCCTCCCCCCTACATCCATCAGTCCTCAGTTTTTGTCAGCATTCAAGAGTCTCTCATGGTTTGCCTCTCTCCCTTTCCCCCACCATTTCTGCCCTTCTTCTCCCCCTTGTTCCTCCCTCAAGTTCCTCCTAATCCTCCTATACGTGCAAACATATGATATTTGTTGGACAAAATAATTTGATTTTAACAAATGACAGCTAGCAGGCAGAATTAACCATATCCTATTTTGCTTCCATCTGTTTGAAGAAGAATGACCTTCAAACTGGAAATAAAATATCATTTAATATAAAGAAGAAATCGAGACTCAAGACAGGTCATATAATAGTTAAAGAGCATCAACCTACATAAATGAAGTCCAAATCTCCAGTCCACATGTGCACTAAAAGAACTTACAAATACTGATTGTTGTATCTTCTGTAGTTCTTCAAAAATCACAGTGAATGTGATAGATAACAGAAGGCTAGAGATGGGCAAGTTTTTATTCTGATTTTTAAAATAGAATTTGAGGCAAAGAGTAGGAAGTCTGAGATCAGTCCCTGCCAAAATTTGTTGAGTTAAGCAGATGGATTTTGAGGTCTTAGTAAATAAACAGGTATTCATAAAAACCAGTGGAATTTGCTAAACTGGGTTATGCTATGATATTTATTTCCTTTTTCCTCCCTCTCTTCCTTCTTTCCTTCTTATCTTCTTTTATTTCTGTTTGTCTGACACCTCTAGGGATACTTGAAACAGAATATTTGACAAAGCAAGATGTTTGTTAAACCAAGGATCTGACAAAGAACTTTGTGTACAAGATGAAGAAATTAAGTTTAGTAACAGCAATGAGATAAAACAAATTTGCCTGAAGAACATGCATTCACTAGTTAATGAAAGATAAAGATCTCTAATGGTTTCTATGGTACTCTGTCCATTGAGCTTTCTGTGCTATAACTTCTTTTAGTGTTATGATAAAATTATAGGAGTCATTGATATATTGGTTATACAAAACAGTGGAAGGATTACTAACACTTCCATGAGATCAACAGGGATACTTGCTCAAAATCATACTCCTAGCTGCTCCCCAAATTTACCTGATGGGAAGCTGTGTGTGTGTGTGTGTGTGTGTGTGTGTGTGTGTGTGTGTTAGTTATTTAGTTTGAGAGAAATAGAGAGAGAGACAGAGAGAGAGAGAGAGACAGAGAATATGAGTGAGGAAGGGCCAGGGAGAGAGGAAGAGTGAGTTTCCCAAGCAGGTTCCATGCAGAGCATGGATGAGGGCTCAGTCTCAGAATTGTGAGATCATGACTAAGCTGAAGTTAAGAGTCAGATGCTTAACCATCTGAGCCAACCAGGCATCCCAGGAAACTGTGCTTTTTAAAAAACTGTGTCATTAATTATTTTGCACACTTAGGTCTGAGAATCCTTACCTTCAAGGCATGTTCCCTACAACCATTCACTAATCCTACGTGTATAGGAGCCCAATTCAAAAAAAAGAAAAAACAAAAAAACAAACTAACAAACAAACATGAACAAAAAAAGCATCTATAGAGAAGTACTAAAAGTTCTCAAAGATTCAGGGAATTTTCTTTGCCCTGAAGTCGCCTTTTGTCTTACTACTTGTCCTTGATTTACCTCTGAGATATTCCTTTGATTATTACTTTAAGTGCTATGCTCTAATATTTGTTCAGAAGGCCCCCTCTATTCTAAGGTATTTTTATTTATGTTCGCACGTGCACACACATACACACACATGCACACACACCAAATGGCATTCTACCTCAAGCTACACTCAGACTCCAGAATACCTAACCTCTGGGTAATTCGGCCTCTGGAGGCATCTCACAATGCACATGGAAACTGGTAATTGTGATACCACCCTCAGTGGTGTAAACAGACACTTAAAACACCTAGTTCTGGACTACTTTAATTTTGTTCTCACCATTTCTACTCCCATCTCTATAACCATTCGTTTCCACATTCATTACCACATAAAATAATTTGCAGCTCTTCAAATGCATCATTATGCTCAATAACATCATATCATCTAAAAAATCTTTCCGGAAAACTATAATTTCCAGGTTAATTTCTATTTGTGCTTCTTTAGTGCCCTCTGTCTCCATCAGAGCACTTTTCACAGCGATAATAATCGCCACTAAAAGGTAAGCCTTGGGTGCTTGGGTGACTCATTCGGTTAAGCATCCAACTCTTGATTTTGGTTCAGGTCATGACCTCATGGTTCCTGAGTTCTAGCCCTGCATCAGGCTCAATGTTGAAAGTGTGGAGCCTGCTTGGGATTCCCTCTCTGCCTCTCCCCCATTCCTTCTCCCTCTCATAAATAAATAATAAATAAACTTAAAAATAAATAAATAGGGGCATGTGGGTGGCTCAGTCGTTTGAGTGTCTAACTTTGGCTCAGGTCATGACCTCACGGTTCCCGAGTTCAATTCCTGTATCAGACTCGCTGCTGTCAACACAGAGCCCACTTCATATCCTCTGTCTCCCTTTCCTCTCTCTTCTCCTCCACACTCACACACTCTCTCTCAAAACTAAATAAAACAGGGGCACCTGAGTGGTTCAGTTGGTTAAGTGTCCAACTTTGGCTCAGGTCATGGTCTCGTGGTTCGTGGGTTTGAGCCCCGCATCGGGTTCTGTGCTGACAGCTAGCCCAGAGCCTGGAGTCTGTTTCAGATTATGTCTTCCTCTCTCTCTGCCGCCCCCTCAACCCCCCCACTCATGTTCTGTCTCTGTCTCAAAAATAAACTATAAATAAATAAATAAATAAATAAATAAATAAATCATATACAAAACAAAAAAATAAATAAATAAAAGGAAGACTTATAATGGCAGGAAACTACATTCATGATATATCCCCATAAGCTAACACAGTGCCAGATTCTTATACTTATTATGAGCTGGATGGATGGATAGGCACTATAGGAGCTCACCTCACAGGTGGGAGTGTCTAAGAAAGGCAGGAAAGATTTCAGAAAAGTGATGGTATTTGAGATATGTCTTGGAAGAGCAGAGAAACTTAAGTGGGAGAACAGATATTCTTCTCCATCATGATGGCCAGTAGCCTTTTGCAAACCACAAAAATCTTAGATCTGAATGATATCAATTCTCTAATGAGTCTTACTACATCCAATATTTTCTGTCTCCTAGCCATTTTCTACAATTTAGCTGATGCAGTCTTACTAAAATGAAAATCCGAGTATGTCTTGCCTCTTATAAGTTGCAAGGTTATTCATAAACTGGCTACTGCTTACCTCTCCTGATTCCCTAGTCAGCTCTCCCCATCTGGAACACTGTTCTAACCATAAGTTTACGGTTCCTGGCACATGCCATGATTTTCTTTTACCTCTGGACCTTTACACCACGAATACTCTTATTTTTCCCTGTAAAATTCCTAGTGTTCCTTCTGGACTCAGTTTCTAATTAAGTTTCTATAGAACTCAGTTTTTACCTCATCTTCTTGGGAATAACTAAGTCCGGTCACCTAGCATATACTCTCTCAGAACCCTGTATTTATCACAGTTATAATGAAATAATTATTTGTAAAATTCCTGTCTTCTAAAGAGATTACAAACTACAAAAAGCAAGACAGCAATCTTTTCCATGACTTCCTCTTCAATATCTATCATAGTGTCTAGCATATAGAAAGTGGTCAATAAATATTTGTTGATCTAATGAACAAATAAAAATTAATGAATGAAGTTCTTTAATTCCAATAACATTTTAAGCAAAATTAGGACTGATTCTCTGTCTTATTCATACTTTATTGTCTAGCACAGTGTCTGGCACATGATAAAAGTCTCACTAAAGAAACAACAGAATGTTGGTGAGGATGTGGAGAAAGGGGAACCTTCTTGCACTGTTGATGGGAATGCAGACTGTTGCAGCCACTCTGGAAAACAGTATGGGGGTTCCTCAGGATGAGGGCAAAGTTTTGCCGATATAAATTTCTCAAGAACTTTGTGAGTCTTCCAAGGATTTCACAGGGATTTACTCCAGTAGAAAAGCCATACCCACAAATGTTTTTAAAATTATTCTTTTTCTATGTCTTGGCCTCCTGCAGGGATAGCTGAAGTACAATGCCCTTAAGACTCTAGAGGTCCTTTGGTTTGATCTAAAAGATCAAGGAGGCAGACCCTTAATTTCCTGAAAGAGGTCTTTGTGTTACTGAATACTCTGACATTTTGATCTTTCTGAGGTTTTAGTGAAAAGCTTTATGGTCACATACTCAGCTATTTCTCAATACCATACTTTTGGCAGCCATTTCTGAATTTTAGCATCTTTTGCCATCTGGATAGGCTGAGAATTTTCAAAATCATTCAGTCCAAGTTCACTTTTGTTTAACATTTCTTCCTTTAATTTATCTCTCTTTGCTCGCATGTTATTATAAGCAACAAGAGGAAATCAGGCACATCTTTGAAACTTTGCTTAGAAGTCCTCTGAGCTATATATGTAAATTCATGTTTCACAATATTTCATATATTATACAATTTCATGAATACTTCTGCAGGCACACAACAAGGATCCCTTTTCCTCCAGTTTTTAATAACATGTTCTTCACTTCTGAGCCCTTAAGGCAGTGTTCTCAAAGTTTAGGTTTCTAAGACTGTTCATAGTGATTCATGATTTCTTCATTATGCTTCTCAATTTTTTTCTAATAGGCTCTATTGCTCAATCCCAAAGTCACTTCTATATTTTAGGTATATATTATAGCCGCACATCTCTCTTGGTACCAAAATCTATGCTACTTTTCTATTACTGTGTAGCAAATTACAACAAACAGTGGCTTAACTTACTTTCTTCCAGTTTTTGTGACTTAGGAGTCTGTGCATGGCTTAGATCAGTCCTCTGCTCAGAGTTCCAAGGCTGCATTCAAAGTATCAGCTAGGCTACAGTTCTGTGATTCTCCTCTAAAGCTTAGAGATCTCTTCTAAGCTCATTCAGGTACTTGGAAGAATTTGGTTTCTCACAACTCTAAGACTGAGGCTCTCCAAAAAAAGAGCTTATGTGCTTAGGTTAAGCTCATCCAGTAGAATCTTCTTTGATTAACTTGAAGTTAACTGATTAGGAGTCTTAGTTACATCTGAAAATCCATTTATATGTTTATATCCCTTTGAGTTAGGAAGAAAATTGTTATGTCACTCCCCAATCCCCCATCATGTCACTCATATACATATATACACAAACACATATCTAGTTGTAGACCATAAAGTTTTTCTTAAATACATCTTTATGGCTGTATGACTTTCTCCAAATGATGCGAAACAGTCTTGGTTTAGCAGCAGTGAATGTTGGTGGTAGAACTTATCCAAAGAGGATAAAGATGTTTCTAAAAGATTCTCAATACAAAGTAGAAGGAGACATTCAAAAGAGAAGAGGGGTCTCCATCAGACACTCAGGACAGATAAAGTCATCGGGATTAAGACACTGACATACTAAAGAGCAGCCAACCATACTGTAGTCTTAATGGAACTGAAACTTCAATGGGAAGACTTTCTTAAGATGTTATTAGAATAACATAACTGTCCATATCCCATTCTTTAACTCACCAAGAAATGATAATCAGACAAATCTTCCAGGAAAAAGCTCATGAACTGACACAGAGCTTAATCTGGGGATAGACACGGGCCTCTAAGGCAATCTGAAAAAAACACACCTGAGCCCCCTACCTCCTTCCAAGTGTGGTTCTCATACTTGACAACAAAACAACTTATTTCATATAGACCAAGATCCACAGGTTAAATGAAATGACAGGCTTACTGCATTAGTTTCTTGTTGCTACTATGACAATTTACCACAACTTATTGGCTTTAAAAAACACAAATTTATTATTTATAGTTCTATTAGTCAGAAGTCTCACTGGACTAAAATCTAAATGTCGTTTGGGCTGTATTTCTTATGGAGGCTCCAGAAGAATCCATTTTCTTGCCTTTTCTAGCTTCCAAAAGTGAACTACACTCCTTGGCTCATGGCCCCTTCCTCTACCTCCAAAGCCATCAGCATAGCATCCTCAAATCTCTCTCTTTTTCTGATATTCCTATCTCCGTTTAATAAGGACATTTGTGATTACAATGGCCCCACCTAGATAACCCAGGATAATATTTTCATCTCAAAATTCTTAGCTTAATTGTATCTACAAAGCCCCTTTTGACATGTAAGGTAATATTTTGAGAATAATTTTGAGAATTAAGATGAGGGCCATTATTTTAATTACCATACCTGTCAAATGCCTTCCTAATATTCAAACTTGATCAGTTCATTTGACTGCTAACAAAATGTTCAGTAACATATTAATGAGTTTGCTTATAAAGTTTTATTCATAATATATTTATACAAATATTTAAATTCTTTGAAAATATTAGCAGGATAGTATTAACAAATTCTATTAGCTAAAAGAAAGTCTTAAGAAATATCATGTTTTGGGGCACCTGGGTGGCTTAGTCAGCTAAGCGTCTTAGGTCATGATCTCGCGGTTCATGGGTTCGAGCCCCGCGACGGGCTCTGTGCTGACTGCCAGCTCAGAACCTGGAGCCTGTTTCACTCTGTGACTCCCTCTCTCTCTGACCCTCCCCTGCTCACGCTGTCTCTCTCTCTCTCCCAAAAATAAATAAAAAAAAAAAAAACTAAAAAAAAGAAATGTTTTTAAAAAGTTGCTTCAGGGCGCCTGCGTGGCTCAGTCGGTTAAGCGTCCGAATTCAGCTCAGGTCATGATCTTATGGTTCGTGGGTTCAAGCCCCACGTCAGGCTCTGTGCTGACAGCTAGCTCAGAGCCTGGAGCCTGTTTCAGATTCTGTGTCTCCCTCTCTCTCTGACCCTCCCCTACTCATGCTGTCTCTCTCTCTCTCTCTCTCTCTCTCAGAAATAAATAAAAACAATAAAGAAAAAAAGTTGCTTCAAAGCATTCACAAAGCATCTAATCTATTCATATAATTGTCAATTAAAGTAAGATTATCTTGATGAGTACTGAACATTATATAGAATTGTTGAATCATGTTTTGTACACCTAAACTATTAAAACTTTTTATGTTAACTACCCTGGAATTAAAAAAAAAAAAAATCAGGGAGAGGGGATGACTACACACACTTACACTTATTTTAAATAAACACATATTTTCAGCATAAAAAATAAAGTAATGGAAAAGTAGATATTATTATAGTAATCTTTAAGTATGAAAACTAAAGCATTAAGTGGGTTAAATGGTTTTCCCCAGATCACTCAGGGAGGAATACTGGAGAATCATGAACAGAACTCAGCTTTCCCTATTCCCCTTCAGTAGCTTGAAAGGCTAGGAAAAATGGTTACAATGATTCATACTGATTATCTAGTGGTTCTTCCCCAAAGCAGTGCAAATCCAAAAGGAAAATCATCATAAAGACATTAATATGCCTTTGGTTAGTTTCTTGGTGGGTTTTGTTTGTTTGTGTGTTTTTTTTTTGTTGTTTTTTATCTCATGGTTTCAATAAAGCTCTAAAGAAGTATGGAGAACATGTTCCAGCCTGTTCAGGAAATCTACTCAAACCAGTTGTCAAAATTTGTTGTTGTTATTGTTTTTAACATTCATTCATTCATTCATTCATTCACTAATTTTTGAGAGACAGAGAGTGAGGAAGGAAGGGGCAGAGAGAGAGGGAGACACAGAACCCAAAGCAGGCTCCATGCTGTCAACACAGAGCCTGATGTGAGGCTTAAATCCATGTACTGTGAGATCATGACCTGAACTGAAGTCAGATGCTTAATCAACTGAGCCTCTCAGGCACCCCTCAAACCTGGGCTCTTTTACTTGAATTTCAAATAGGTTTGGAAGGTCTTAAATAAACATGACTTTAAATTTTAAAAGCATACATTGCTAACCTGATAGATACAAGCAAAAAGCAAATAATACATGTACTGTCTGAGGGCTTTCATTATAAGTACTCCATCAGAGCAATGCAGCTAGCAGCTGTGCTGCCTGGTGGAAAGGGCTAGAAGCCAGAATTTGGTTGAAATCTCAATTCTTCCACATCCATCAGCTGTGTAACTTGGAGAAGCTAACCACTCTCTCAGATTCCTTATCTTGAAAATAAGAGCTATCTTAGAGAGTTGATGTAAAGACTAATGTATATAAAATACCTGGTATTTAAGGCATTTTATAACTTCCTACTTAGGAAAAATCTAAAATATAGGAATAGACCATCCTGCTAAAAAATGTGCGGATTGGATACTCTGATGTGTTGCCCAGATTCCAGTTCAGGGAGGAAGGATCTATTCTCCAAGCTGTTGAGAGTGCTACTGATGTAAAGCTATTTGCCATCAGCCCCTCTGAGGACTGCCTTGGCTGAATAGAGCCTCCTCACCCACTGTCCACCCCACTCCAGGGTCACTAGCTTCCAGTGACTGACTGATTAGAAGGTCCATCATCCCTGATTACAATTTTCAGAGGGTTGGCTGTGGTATCCGTTAAAACAGCGTACCATCTCAGCTTCTCCCTCTATCCAGTCCTGCATCCTTTCTTTCACTTCTCTTCCACATATGTTGATCTCAACATTATTCTCTATAAGTCTCCTTATTGGGAGTTGGTTTCCCAGGGAGCTCACCCAGCAACAATGCTGCAGGGTATGTTGCTCAGCCTTTCATATGGACTTTGCCATCATCATTCCCCATAAGGACACAAATACACATGACACACCCACGCATTGTTAGATTGCTCTTGCAGGGATTGCAAAGTAAGGATTCTTAAACCTTGACCATCACTTCTGCTGTTGTTTACCAAGGTGCCAGAAATGGGGCGAGCCCTCTGCCCCAGATCTTTTTTCCCCTTTCTGAACATCTTTCACTATCTTTGTCTTTCACTTATCAGTTCAGGTAAAGATTCAGCCTGTCACACTGGAAATGTTGCTTATCTCTCAACTGAGGAAATTTTAATATGATTTGTATAGTGAGTGATATTAATTAGTGATTATGTTGTCTGGGATTTGCTTCAAAAAAAGAGAAAGGATAAATCAAACAAGATTGGAAAAATGTTGATCACTGATAAAGCTGGGTGTTGGTACATGAAAGCTCATTACACTATTCTCTCTACTTCTGTATACACATGAATTTTCAATAACAAAAATTGAATAGTAATAGACTTTATAAAAGTACATATAATACATAATACTTTAATAATCAATTTTAAGATAAGTTTAACAATATATCTAAATTCTCTTCTGCTTATGTTAAGCAAATAAACCTATCAAAATATGAAAAAAACAGATTTTCCAAAGTAGATAAAATAGAGCTTGTTAGGCATCTTGCCAAGTAGTTCTCAAATTTATTTTTAAAAATTGCTGAGGCTTTCCTTAAAAGCAACCCCATACAGCATTGCAAACTAAATTTATATTTTAAGAGATTTTTAAGAAATTTATGTTTCATATTTAAGTACGGTATACATATACAGCTCTTCTTGCATTGTACAGACTTTTAGGTTATTAAGACTTTATTATGTAATAGCAAATTACTGCAATTATGAAATCTCAACTTTCATTTTTTAAGTTTATTTGAGAGAGAGAAAGAGAGAGAGCATACACATGAGCGGTGGGGGAGGGGCAGAGATAGAGGGAGAGAGAGAAAGAGATTCCTAATCCAGCTCCCTACCATCAGCAGCCCAGAACTTGATGCGAGGCCCAAACTCAGGAACCTGAACTCAGGTACCATGAGATCATGGCTTAGCCGAAGTGGGATGCTTGACTGACTGAGTCACCGAGGCACCCCTAAAATCTCACCTTTATAAATGTCTTTTTTCAAAACAATCCATGTGAGTTATTATGATATGTTTATAAAATCTAGCCTAACCATACCTTTCTTCTTCCTCAACACTTAAAAAAGACCTTAAAGACTCAACAACTTGTGCCATCTATGCTATTTAAAGTTTGGTCAAAACAGTTCTGTTCTATATTTATAATAATTAAGAGGTAAGTTAGAATCACAATAGGGGAAGGTAGTGTCTGCCTCAAGCATTCAGTCCGTGTAGAGTGTTATTATTTCTGTTAAGTCTCAAACGTTTAAGTATGCTGTGATGAGGAAACATAGAAAAGTCCAAATATACTACACAAGCATATTTCCTATCTTTCTATTCTTCCACTTTTCAAGGTATTTCTGAATTTTGAGGTCCCATTTATTTGACATGATTTGATCCATCATGGGGGAATACCATCACCCAGAAAATGATTTTTCTCAAAGGGACTTGATCATTTCAGTAATTATAGAGCTGCCCAAAGGGCTTTCTATAGCTAGGTTATTATTATATCCAAGTATAATAAGACTTGGTGGACCTGAAACAAAAAGAAGAAAATGGAACATTCTACAGGAAAACACATACGTGGTATGAATTAGAAGTTAGTTTAATACCCTGTGAAAGCTGAATTTTCACAGCATTTTACCTAGCACTTTGGATTACCCACAAATAAACAAACAAGCAAATAATATCCAAATATGCATAAAATATATTCATGTGGAGCCCAGTCCTTAGGGAACATGATGAATTTGAAAAGAACTGGTGTAAAATAAAATAGAATGAGATAACATAGGTTCTAATACTAGATTTGCCACTAACTAGGTCTATGACTTGAGCACTTTATATCTCAGTTTCTCCAACAGCCTCCAACTGAAAGCTCCTTACAGTTATTATATTCTAAGATTTAGTAATCAAGTATTATACTTTAAAAAAAAACTTAAGTTTATTTATTCATTTTGAGAGACAGAGTGAAAGACCACAAGCAGGGGAGGGACAGAGAAAATGTACAGAGAGAATCTCAAGCAGACTCCATACCATCAGTGCAGAGCTTGACATAGGGCTTGAGCTCACAAACTGCGAGATCATGACCTGAGCCAAGATCAAGACTCCCATGACAAACTGACTGCACCACCCAGGTGCCCCTCAAGTATTATACTTACAATATTAATAAGCAATCATAAAAATGTTCAGCAAGTGGGGGCACATGGGTGGCTCAGTTGATTGAGCATCCAACTCAATTTCGGCTCAGCTCATGATCCCAGGGTTATGGGATCAAGCCCTGTGTTGGCTCCATGCTGAGCATGGAGCCTGCTTAGGATTCTTTCTCTCTCTCCCTCTGCTCCCTCCCCCACACCTCTCTCTCTCAATAAGAATTAAAAAACATTTTTTCAGTAGTTGGATTAAAATAATCTTCAATAAAAATTAAATTAAAAATGTTGATGGAATTGTTCTAAAATGTGAAAATAAATACTACTTATTATATTAAAGTTTACAAATATGTATGTTCTGTTTTCCATACTACATTTTCCTAAAATTTTCTGAAGTAACATGAGATTACCAGGCAATATAGTGGGTGCCCTGCAAATCTGGCTCTAAAGAAACTTGATAACTCAAATATGTCACATAATTTAATAATTTAAATCAATTTTATAATTCTAAAGTATAATTAAGTTAAATTTAACAGAGTCTCTAATGCTTAGAAATTTCACATTTAGCCACAGTGTACAAAATTTGAAGTGCTGCTTTCTAGGTACTTGTGGGCTTACGTAACAAGAAAACTACTGCAGCCTAGTAAAATAAATATAAAATTTCACACTGTAATATAATTTTGAGGTAACATTAAAATGGTAAAATTCAGGTGGTAATTTACCCAAGATAACTATAGATATATGTAATTTTTGTTATACATTATAATAATTCCCATATATGTGATAACAATAGGAATTATAGACATATAAAGCTTTAATTTATAAAAATTATTATATTCCAATATATTACATATATAATATGTATCAGGCTTTAAATCTTACAGCATATTTTGAACATGCTATATTGTTTAAGTCATAACAACAGAAGTTAGACATATTACCTCCACCCATTATGATAATCTCCATTTTATGGATAAGAAAATTGATCATATAAAACTTTCAAGACAGCAAATAGGTTGCCTTATCCAGACAGAGGGAACATGGTGCTAAGCAAATCAAGTTTACTTATTAAAATTCCCATGAGAGAATTCTTACAAAATTAAACAACCATTCGTATAAAAACTCTCAACAAAGTAGGTTTAGAGGGAACATACTTCAATATGATAAAGTTCATATGTGACAAACCCACAGCTAACATTATACTCAATGGTGAAAAACTGAAGAGCTTTTCCTCTAAAATCAGATACAAGACAAGGATGTCCACTCTCCTGACTTTAAAAAATTGTTTATTTATTTTGAAAGAGAAAGAGAGAGCAAAGAGAGCAGGTAGAGTACAGAGATAAGAGGGAAAAGGAGAAAGAATCCTAAGTAGGCTTGCTGCTGCTAATTCAGAGCCCAGTTCAGGGCTTGAACCCAAGAATCATGAGATCATGACCTGAGCTGAAACTAAGTCAGATGCTTAACTGATTGAGCCACCCAGGTGTCCTAAGGATGTCCACTCTCCTCACTTTTATTCAATACAGTATTGGAAATTCTAGCCACATCCATCAGACAAGAAAAAGAAATAAAAGGCACCCATGTTGGTAAGGAAGAAGTTAAACTGTTTTTATTTGCAGATGACATGATAATATATACAGAAAACCCTAAAGATTCCACCAAAAAAAGTAATAGAAGTTGTAAATGAGCTCCATAAAGTTGCAGAATATTAAATTAATACCCAGAAGTTGGTAGTTTTTCTATAAACTAAGAACAAAGCAACAGAAAGAGAAATTAAGAAAACAATTCCATTTATACTTGCACCAAAAGAATAAAGTACTTAGGAATAAACTTAACCAAGGAGGTGAAAGATCTATACTCTGAAAACTATAAAGCACTGATGAAAGAAACTGAAGATGACAAAAATAAATGAAAAAATATTCTATGCTCATGGATTAGAAGAATTAATATTATTAAAACATCTATACTACCCAAAGCAATCTACAGATTCAATGCAATCTCTATCAAATTACCAACAGCATTTTTCACAGAACTAGAACAAATAACAAAATTTGTATGGAACCACAAAAGATCCCAAATAGCAAAGAAATCTTGAAAAAAAAAATTAACAAGTTTGAAGGTATCACAATTTCAGATTTCAGAATATACTACAAAGCTGTAGTAATCAAAACAGTATGATACTGGCACTAAAAGACACAGAGATAAATGAAACAATAAAGAGGTCAGATATAAACACACACTTATATGATCAGTTAATTCATGAAAAAGGAGGCAAGACTATACAATGGGGAAAAGACAGTATCTTCATTAAATGGTGCTGGGAAAATTGGACAGCAACATGCAAAAGAATGAAACTGGGTCACTTTCTTACATCATACACAAAAATAATCTCAAAATGGATTGAAGACCTAAATGTTGAACCTGAAACCATAAAAATCCTAGAAGAGAATAGAGATGATTTCTTTGACATCAGCCATAACAACATTTTCCTGGATATCTCACCTGAGGTAAGGAAAATAAAAGCAAAATAAACTATATCTAAACAAAAAACTTTTGCACAACAAAGGAAACTATCAGCAAAATGAAAAAATAACCTACTGAAGGGGAAAAGTTATTGATATATGATATATCAATTGGGGTTAATACCAAAAGATATAAACAACTTACACAACTCAACACCAAAAAAACAAACAATTGAATTTTAAAAATGGGCAGAGAACCTGAATAGATATTTTTCCAAAGACATACAGATGGCAAACAGAAACATAAAAAGATGCTCAGTATCATCATCAGGGTAATGTAAATCAAAACCACAATGAAATACCTTATACCTACAATAAAAAAGACAAGAAATAACAATTATTGGTGAGGAAATGGAGAAAAAGGGATCCTCGTGCACTGTTGGTGGGAACGTAAATTGGTATAGCCACTGTGAAAATAATATGAATATTCCTCAAAAAGCTAAAAATAGAAATACCATATGATCTAGTAATTCTACTACTGGGTATTTACCCAAAGAAAATGAAAACACTAATTCAAAAAAATATATGCACCCTTATGTTTTTTACAGAATTATTAACAATAGCCAACATATGGACGAAACTTGAGGGTCAATTGATAGATGAATGGATAAAGATATACTGTGTAGTACGTACACACACACACACACACACACACACACACACACACACTATTACTCAGCCACAGAAAAGGATGAGACCTTGCCACCTGAAACAACATGGAGAGACCTGTCATAAAATAAAACTTTATATTTTTCTATAGCCAGGAATAATTTAGAATTTATAACTTACAGTGATGTTCACCTGTCACGATCATTCTCTTTTTTCTTTATTGTACTTACTTGACAAATTTAAATCTAGCTCTCTGACTAAAACAAAGCAAAGCAGCTTAACATGGTTTGGAGAAAAATTATTTTCCACTCTTCAAGGTGACTCTTTCATACCATCTTCTTTCTCCTCTAGCACACCATTTCCCATATTCATCTCAATAAATAATCATGTTTAATATTTCATTGAGAAAATAAAATCAAAATAAAACCTCTTTAGAGCAAGGAAAATTATCAAGGATAAAGAAGAACATTACATAATGATAAAGGGTTGTGTATGGACTTAAAAATAGAGGGGGCGCCTGGGTGGCTTAGTCGGTTAAGCGTCCGACTTTCGCTTAGGTCATGATCTCGCGGTTCGTGGGTTCGAGCCCTGTGTCGGGCTCTGTGCTGACTGCCAGCTCAGAGCCTGGAGCCTATTTCAGAGTCTGTGTCTCCCTCTCTCTCTGACCCTCCCCTGCTCACGCGCTCGCTCTCTCTCTCTCTCTCCTAGAAATAAATAAATACAAAAATAAAAATAAAAATAAAAAAATAGAGTAACAAAATTGTGAGGTAAAAACTGATAGAAATGCAAGGAGAAAGATACATTATATTATTATAGATGGAGATTTCACGAGTCTCTATTAGAAATGGAGAAAATCAGTAAGGAGATGAGTGAACTCAATAATACTATAAACCAACTGGATGTACCAGACATCTACAAACAACTTCATGCAACAACAGAACACACATTTTTCTCAAGCTCACATGGACATTCATCAAAACAGACCACATTCTAAGCCGTAAAACATACTTTAACAAATTTACAAGAGTAAAAATCACACAATGTCTGCTCTCAGATTACAGTGGCATCAAACTAGAAATCAATAACAGAAAAATAACTGGAAAATCCTCCAAATATTTGGAAGTTAAACAATACACCTCTAAATAACATATAGATTAAAGAAGAAATCTTGAGACATTTCAAAATACTTTGAACTACATGTAAATGAAAATACAACTTATCAAAATTTGTAGGATTCAGTGAAAGCAGTAGGTAAAGGTTGATTTATGTCATTGAATGCATACATTAGAAAAATAGAAAGATCTAAAATCAGTCATCTGGGACGCCTGGGTGGCTCAGTGGCTCAGGGGTGCCTGGGTGGCTCTTTGATAGACACAACTAGCCAAAACTCACAAAAGATGAAATAGACAATGAGAATACACTTGTATCTATTAAAGAAATTGAATTAATAATTAACAATCTTACAAAACTACAGGAATAGGCCCAAATAAGTTCATTGGTGAATTCTCCCAAATATTTAGGAAGAAATCAAACCAATTCTCTATAGTTTATTTTAGAAGACGTAAGGAGAGAGAATACATCTAACTCATCTGTGAGACCAGCATTGTCCTAATACCAAAACCAGTCAAAAACAGAACAACAAAAGCTAAATACCAAGAATGTCATGAATATAGTTGCAAAATCCTCAAGAAAATATTAGCAAATCAAATGCAAAAATGTATAAAAAGAATTATACACTATAACCAAGTGTAATTTATCCCAGGCAAGGCCAGTTCAACATTCAAAAGGCAGTTAATGTAATCCAGCATATTAATAGGCTAAGGAAGAAAAATCAGATGATTATATAAATAGATGCAGAAAAAACATTTAATAAAATCCAAAATCTACTCATAATAAAAACTCTCAATAAATTAGAGATGGAAGAAAACTTCCTCAACTTGAAAAGGAATAGTTACAAAAAAGCCTATAGCTAATGCACTTAATGGTGAAAACTTGGGGAGCCTGGGTGGCTCAGTTGGTTAAGCGTCTGACTTTGGCTCAGGTCATGATCTCACGGTTTGTGGGTTCGAGCCCCACATCAGGCTCTGTGTTGGCAGCTCAGAGCCTAGAGCCTACTTCAGATTGTGTGTCTTCCTCTCTCTCTGCCCCTCCCCCACTCATGCTCTGTCTCTGTCTCAAAATTAAATAAACATTTTCAAAAAATGGTGAAAAACTTGCCCACTAAGGTAACAAACAAGGCAAGAAAGACCATCACATCATTGTTTTTAAACATCATACTAGAAGTCCTTGCCAATACAATTAGGTAAGGTAAGGTAAGGTAAGATAAGGTAAGGTAAAGAGGAAAGGGAAGGGAAGGGAAGGGAAGGGAAGGGAAGGGAAGGGAAGGGAAGGGAAGG
>NW_027531504.1:2336330-2490787 GCF_008692635.1 Crocuta crocuta | reverse complement strand
AGGGAAGGAAAGAAAAAAAGTATATAGATTTAGAAGGAAAAATTAAAACTGTCTTTGTTTGTGGGCACCTTGGTAGCTTATTTGGTTAAGCATCTGACTCTTGATCTCAGCTCAGATCTTGGTCTCAAAGTTTTGAGTTCATATCCTGAGTTAGGCTCCATGCTGGGCATGGAGACTACTTTAAAAAAAAAACAAAACTATTTTTGTTTGCAAATGACATGATTATCTATGTGGAAAATTCAAAAGAACTGACAAAAAACTGGAACTAATAAATGATTATAGCACGTTTGCAGGATACAAGGTTAATATATAAAAGTTAACTGCTTTCCTATATAGCAGCAGTAAACAGTGGAATTTGAAAGTAAATACACAAAACCATTTACAATAGCATCCCCCAAAATGAAATACTCAGGTATACACCTTATAAAATATGTATAAGATCTTTATGAGAAAAAAATACAAAACTCTGATGAATAACTCAAAGAAAAACTAAAGAAATGGAGAAATGTTCTATGTTCATGGACAGGAAGACTCAGTATGAACAAGATATCAGTTCTTCCTAGCTTGACTTATAGATTTAACTTAATTCAAATAAAAATTCCATCAAATTACCTTGTGGATGTCAACAAACTGATTCTAAAGTTTAGTTGAAGGGTCAAAAGACCCAGAATAGTCAACAAAATATTGAGAGAAGAACAAAACTGGAGGGCTGATATTATCCAGCTTTAAGAATTACTATAAAGTTACGGGCGCTGTGTGGCTCAGTCGGTTAAGTGTCTGACTGTGACTCACATCATGATCTCGCAGTTTGTGAGTTCAAGCCCCACTTGTGCTGTGCTGACAGCTCAGAGCCGGAGCCTGCCTCAGATTCTAGCTCGCTCTCTCTCAAAAATAAATAAAACATGAAACATGTAAAAAAAAAAAAAGAGTTCTAAAGTTAAGAGTTAGAGTAAAGAAGACAGTATGGTATACATGAAAAAATAGACAAATAGAATGGAATAGAATAGAAAGTCCAGAAATAGAACCATATAAATATAATCACCTTATCCTTGAAATAGAAGCAAACACAATGAAGTGGAACAAAGGTAGTCTCTTCAACAGATTGTGCTAGAACTACTGGACATCAACATGCAAAAAAATGAATCATAACACAAACTTTATACCCTTTCTATAATTAAATCAAAATGGATCATCAACCTAAATATAAAACAGAAAACTATAAAACTCTTAGAAGATAAAATAGGAGAAAATCTATATGACTTAGGGTTCAGTCATGACTTAAAACAAACAAACAAACAAACAAACAAACACCAGAGGCATAATCCATGAAAAAAGAGTTAATAGGCTGATTTCATTAAAGTAAAAAAATGAGATACCATTATATACCTACTAGAATGGCCAAAATCCAAAACACTGACATCAAATGCTGAGAAGGATGTGGAACAAATAGGAACTCTCCTTCATTGCTGGTGGAAATGCAAAATGGTACAGCCACTTTCTTATGAAAGTAAACATATTCTTACCATGTGTTCCAGGAGTAGTGCTCCTTGGTATTTACCCAAGGGAGTTGGAAACTTATGGTCCACACAAAACCAGATTGTACTATATCCATAAAAAAATAATGCTAAGTCACAAAAAGAGTGGACAACTACAAATGGGTTAATTTCAAAAACATTATGCTAAATGGATAAAGCCAAGACCCAAAGAAATGCATACTATATGATTTTATCTATATGAAATACTAGAAAATGTTTAGGTATAGTGAAAGCAAACCTCAAGGAACGTTTAGAGTCTTGATACAAATGGGATTGATTATAAATATACATAAAGAAACTTTTTCAAATGATAGGAATATTCTATATCTTGATTGTGTTGGTAGTAATATAGTACACACTTGTCAAAAGTCACCAAATTATATATTACAATTAATTAATTTCATTGTAACTAAATTACACATCAATACAAAAACAAGAAAGAAAGTATCAGGCGCCAAAATTAATGTTTAGTATTTATTTTCAGAAAAGTGACAAGGCTATATATCACAAAATATTTCACTCTACATTTTCCTGAAGCATTTGGCCCCCTTTGGTGAATTTAAATATTGTTTTATTTACATGCAGTCTTTGCAGGGACACATTTAATTTCACAAATAAGAAATGCTTATTATGTCACAACCAAAAATAGTGCTTTGTCAGGAACCAAGTGCTCTAAGATTTAAGGCACATATGGCGGCTTAAACCATTATAACTCTTTAAGATTATACCATTAATTTTTTGTTACATGTATACCACATTACTTTGGGATCATCAAAGTTAATCACTACAACCAAATTTTGAGGGCTTTTTTCCTCATTGCAAGAAAAAAAATACAACTGAATATTCTTGATGTATGAGCTAAGTAATAAAAATATCTAACAAACATAATATAAACAGAAGTATATAAACTGTAATTTCTTTTCTTCAAAGTAGTCTTGAATAGGGAAGGAGAATTCCTATAATTAATTATGAACATTTAAGATTTTCAGTGGGCTAGGCAATAAATAATACAGTGGCTATAAGTTAATGAATAGGACTGATTTAAAACCCATTACACCTAGCTTCTTTAGATTTCTAATAAATGAATAACACTATTTTATGGTAAGTTCTAATTTTCTCCCTCAATAGAATTACTCCACTAATAAATGACTTTTTAGATTAAATAACTGTGAAGTAAATTATAAAACTATGTAAATCATAGATAAGCAACAGATAAACTTAGGGCTCTTCCCCCCCCAATTAGTGCCAAATTGTTTCTTATGGAAATGCAGCATTTTCTAAAAGTCACTGGCAAGTTAGATCATGCATTAAAAAATATTTATAAAACTCCTATATTATATAACAATATATTCCATGTGGTAGGATAGACAAAAATATTGTGGGATCCCAAGGACTTTAAGTTTAGTTGAGGAAACAAAGCACAGGCATAGATTCAGGTATATCTTACTAATACCATTTTCCAGGACAACACTGGCACATAAACTGGCTTCCTTAAACCTGCATGGCTATTAAAAACTTACCTATCAATGTTTGGATTGACCTCTTGAGACCCCCCCTTCTCTGAGAAAAAAAAAATGAAGTGTATCATTCTGCCCTTTAACAAAGAAATAAGATAAAAGAGCAGACAGAGAAGGAAAGAAAGAAAGAAGGGAGGAGTGAATGAGTCATTTAACAATTATCTAGAATACCACCACCTTAATTTTATAATGTCATAGGCATAATCTTATGACAACTGGGTTAACACAAAGCTCTGTGAAATACAGTAATACATTCTGAAATTCAAATTCCTTTTATGTGAAATTCTAGTATATTAAAACATATTACTGTTTTCCTTTTTCCTAAAAATTATTTTAATTGCACTCTAAGTTGTTACTGTTGAGAATAACTAGAAAAAGTGAGAGCTAGGAACAGAAATACAAAAGGGGGTAAAGCAAATGACAGAGCAGGTAAAAAAGTTTTTGAATTTACCTTACTACTTTTGTGTTATGAGAAGAGAGGTTGCTAACACATGAAGGATGCTTCTAATATATTTAAAGATCACTTCACCAGGATCACATTGACAGGGAAGTGGTGGAAGAGTGAAAGTCAATAATTACAAGTCATAACATCAGAATCTGACACAGGATCATACACAGAAAAAGATCTCTTAGTATAAATATTAGCTACAAAAAAAAAAAGGAAAATTAATGTACAGTCACAGCACTGAAACTGAGGGAAACAGAAAGGTTAAGAAGTTTCTAATGATCAACTGATCACAAATGGAATGATTTTTCCATGCTCATAACTGATCATTAAAATGTATAATATGTCATCTCTATATACTGTTCAGTCTTTATTGTTATATTTTAATGAATCAAACTTGTGTATTAAATAACTCTCTTCTAAATTTATTTGTGACCTCAGTAAAGATACAATGGGTCCTAAATTAGGGCAGTAGCAATAGCAATGAAAATGGCAGATCACAGAAAATGCAGTGTTCTAGCTTCATAATGGTAGATAATGATCATTCAGGGCAATTTAGGGGGAAATAGAAGTTTCACATTTGGATATGTTACAATATGAGGCACTTCTGGTGCATCCAGACCAAAATGCAGATAGCATAAGTAGTTTTAAATAGGATCTGTAGCTCAGGAAAAAGATCTAGGTAGAAAATAGTTGAAAACATGGGGTAGAATTGAAGTGAATATTAACATTTAGGGACTAAAAGGATAAATAGTAATCATCCAGTCCAGCAGTTAAGAAAGAACCAAAATAGATAAGTATTAAAGGAGCCAAAAGAAGAGAGAGAATGATTGGAATTAAATAAATCTTCAGCCTAAGTGTCCAAGATACACTGGGTCAGATATTATAGTGTGTTGTCTAGCCTTTCTACTGTGGAGAAAGTCTTCAAATATTAATGGTAAATATAATGAAACAATCAAATTTAATACAAAAGAATAAATATCTGAAGGTTTCAGCTCTGGAAATATAAAAAGAACAGTAGAATACTACTACTAAGTCTTCAAGATAAATTACAGTGCACGTAAAAATACTTTGAGCTAAACACTCTTAGAATTAATAAACTATCCAGTTATTCAATATAAATTCACATGATTTATGCCAAAGATTCATCTATATTCTATAGAGGGAAAATAACCATTTTCTCTCTTCTTTCTAAAAGGATTTTTGAACTCCAGAAGAAAGTTATGAAGATTAATAGAGAGCTCCAGAAATTTGTGTTCAGAGAAAAAATTTAATCTTTTATACATAAAGATGATATTTCAGGCCAACTATCAATAAAAATATATATTTTCAGTTGTTTTTTGCCAGAGAAATTACAAGTTATGTTGAATTTTTGAGAACTTTCCTACATGAAGCATTNGAGTTTAATGTCATGTTAAACTTCTTTTTTTAATTAATTAATTAATGAATATATTTATTTATTGAGAGAGAGAGAGAAAGCATGTAGGGGAGGGGCAGAGAGAGAGGGAAAACAAGAGAATCCCAAGTAGGTTCTCCACCGTCAGTGTGAACCCCAACATGGGGCTTGAACCCATAAACTGGGAGAATTGATAAACTTTTTAAATGCCGTATCTAATAATAATGTAACAGAGACAATATTTTGAAAATATTAAACCAATGTATACATGCTTCCATTTCCCCTGAATTATGATGCCTTGAATTTCCCTATTTTGTCATATAGTATATCAGATACGATTAGAGAAATCTCTGGACAGTGAAGCTGATCCTCATTTTCCCTAGCACAATCTAGAAACATTTTAAACTCTCCTTGACAAAATGCTAGATACAGACCTCTTCACCAGATGGCTTCCAGAGGGGTCATAGCCACTCTGGGAACTTGGCAGGCACAGATTAGAAGCACCTGCCAGTGCGCTTCATTGTTGACCTTCTGGGAATTCATTCCTATGAGATCAGAGCCTCTACAAAAGAAGATAAATCCTAAAAATGACTAAGCACCAAAGTACCATCTGAAGAAGAGGATCTGTAGCTCTTGGCTGGAAAAGCGTGGCCAAGAGCTAATTTCCACTGAAGATGTTATTATCTGTGAAGTTCTTGGACAAAGAGAGCAGCTACAGATTGACCCCCTTTTTGAGTAGGGCCAGAGGAGAACTCTGCTTCTGAAAAATAGTCCTGGTAGAGGCAGGAAGATCACAAGATAGAGAATGATGCTATCAGGTCCATGTTTGAGGACCATCAGGAAGCTCTGTAAGAGCTGACTCATATCCTAGGAGCTCCATGTGAAGGCCATCAAGCAGAAGTCCATCCTGTTAACCTCAGTCTGTTCCCCTTTGAGAGGGAAGGGTCAGATTGCATGCCACCAGTGTCAAACTACCAGTCCCTGGAGGCAGATACTAGGCATAACCAAGATGTAGACACAAGTGGAGTTTAAGAGACAGAACTTCAGGCAATTGTCCTCAGAACACACTGCCCTTGGGAGCCAGAATGGCCAGAGTTCAAGCTTGTTTTTCACAGAATCATGAATGCTATTAATAAATATAAACTTAACAAAGAAAAGGAAAGGAAAACTTTATATGAAATAGTACTGCCCAGGCAATGGGCTAGAAACAGTTCATAAAGGGATCTGAGTAGAGAAGACATAGAATAGCCTCTCACAAATCTCCCACAGTTTTAGTGGGACAGTATGGAGAACGAGAAAGGTATCCAGACTCCCAAAGCCCTTTTAAAGGTGAATGAAATACAGCTGAAATTTAAGAGTTAGTGAATCAAGTGCCTAAAGTCACCATGTTATTAATTTGGCTTAAGATACGTTTGACTCCAGAGACAGTTTTATCCTTCTACTTTTCAGATCCTACAGTAGCTCCAATTGTCTATTTTTAAAAGTTGAAAGTTGTTCATTTAGTGTTCACCTGTCCTGAGATTTCCAACCCCATCCCTCTTTACTACACAACATAACACATATGATTCTTGACTCTTTCTTAATTGTTGCTACTTCTCACTTCTGTGTCCTTGCTCCTGCCAGCCAGCATCCGTTTGAATAGGTCATATCCACTGCTAGTTTCAAAACCTAAGGAAATTACATAAATTATCCCTCAATGAAGTATAATTTACCTTTCTGTAATACAACTTGACAATCTACACAAAAACCTTAAAAAAGATAATAACTTCTTTCTAGTGATTCAAATATTTTTGAGTAAATATAATCAAAGATATAAGGATTTATGCATAAAGATGTTCATTAGAACATATTTTATAATAGTAAACTACTGGAAACAATATAAGTGATGTATGGTTCTGAGTCAGGAAAAGAGTGAAAATAAGAATGTCAATACGGGAGGCTTCTCTATTCATCCTGGTACATTCTTATAATGGAATATTATGCAACCATTAAAACATTTACGCACATAGGAATATGTTCAAGATATAATGTTATGTCAAAAATGTATAATGTGTATTCATAACAAGATTCCAGTTTTGAGCATATATGAAAACTTAAGTTCATGTATGTGATATATAAGAAAAATGCACAAAAATGTTAATTTATTCATTCATTCCTTCAGTAATCATTCATTTCAAACACCCACACACAAAATTATTTACTATCTAACTTCTTAAAAAAAAAACCAGACATACTATATATCCTATGGTGTTGATGGTCTAATAAGAGAAGTAAATTTACTAGTAATTGGAACAGAATGTCATGTATATTTATCTGTTTGTTTGTTTCTTATCTGTCTCCATCATAATTACCAACTCCATGATGTTGGACATCCTGTTTACCATGTTTATCACTTTATTCCCAGCATCCACCACAGAATCCAAGAACATAAATATTTCATGAATGTAGAGGAAGTCCAGAGACTAAATAGGAGCACATTAGCAGGAGAACCTGAAGTAATTTAGGAGGTTTGAAAACTTTTTTGAAGGCAAGTGCCATTTAAAATAAGGCCTAGGGATGTCTGGGTGGCTTAGTCAGTTAAACATCTGACTTAGGCTAAGGTCATGATCTCACAGTTTGTAGGCTGAACTCTGCACTAACAGTGTAGAGCCTGCTTGGGATTCTCTGTCTTTCCCTCTCTCTCTCTGCCCCTCTCCCACTCACACTTCCTCTTTCAAGTAAATAAATATATAAATGAATGAATGAATGCATGCATGAATGAATGAATGAATGAATAAGGGCTTTAGGATAAGTAAGAATTAGCCATGTGAAGAGAGTTGGGAAAACTGTTCCAGATAGAAAATGGCTACAGATAAAAGGAAAAGTGTTAGCTGAATTCATAGAAGCAAACTAGTTATTTTGGGTGAATGTTTATAGTTAACTTATTTTTCAAATTTTCATCACTACACATGTATTTTTGTGGTAATCAGAGAAACAATGTTGTGAACAAAAGAGATTTAAAATCTCTGACTTCTTGGAAATCACCTTGTCTCTACATGCTTATTTTACTTTGAATAGTTTTTGCACTTAACATACAATCCTGAACAAATTATTGCAAATTCAGTGTTTTATTCTAGGAGTATCTTATATTTCCTCCTAGAATTTATTTCTTTTAGATCAGTTATAATTTTTTCTTTTATATCTTCCATAGCACTGGTACCATATTGTATACCCAATAGGTACTTAAAAGCTGGTTAAAAACATATATAAAAACAGTAATAGAACCTGCAAAATCCATAATTCTGATCTTATTATCATTGAATAGTAAATTACTTTTCCAATGAATTTTCAGAACTAGTACCAGAGGAATCAAAGAGAACTATTAGTTTTCCTTTTAGATATTTTTGTTGAATAAATCTCATCTGATAACAATACTGTGAAAATAAATAAGGAAAATCTTATTTAAAATGGAGTCAAGAAGCTCTGAAAGGGCTCTCATACACTACCACTCCATGTAAAAAGCATATCTAACATATCCCAAGAAAAAGAAGCTTACTTTACATGCCCCATTAAGAGAAAGAAAAGATTTCTCCTTGCCCAGCAACAGCCCATCCAATGAAAAACCATTACACTTAGCCAATGAGAAGCCATCACCACTCTGAATTCTTCTAAAGAGCCCCTTCTAAATTCCTCCTTTCCTCTATAAAAGCAAGCCCCTCTCTGTTCTCTGAACTTGCCTATAGTTTGTCATATTTTGCTTGCCTGAATTATAATTCCTTAATAAACTCTTTTTGATGGTAAAACAGCTGGCTTTTTTGTTTTTTTTTTTTTTAAGATCAACAATACTTTATTCTTGAATTGGAACAAAACTTAATGTTATTTATTATCCTAAAATGTCAGAAACAGATGTTTTGATTTCTTTCTAGGATAAAGTAGAAGAAAAAAAATGCTCTGATGGAAAGTAACCATGACTACAGTTTTCAGATACATAACTGTTATTTTCATATACTGTGTGTTGGTTAAAATAATAATCTATTCTTTTAAATAAAATCTTTTTTTGGTGAAACTTCCTTTTATGCTGCAACAAAATGCTTAAAATTATCCATCAATCCAACAAGTACCTTCTAGGAGTAATTATTTTTCCATAGTGTGTAGAACTCTTACGGGAGCAAAAGTGTCCTGCCTCCAAAACATTTAGGATTGCTAAATATTTAAAGTCAATATTAAGTCATATTAAGATCATAAATCCCTTTTGGGGCGCCTGGGTGGATTAGTCGGTNAAAAAAAAAAGATCATAAATCCCTTTTAACTTTGTTCTTTCCATTCTCAACGGTATGGAATAATTTTCATCCCACACCTAAATCTGAAGGGGAGCACAAATTTGACAGGAATTGTCAGGGAGAAGGAGGCATAGTGCAGTCCTAGTCAAAGCCAGTGAGTCTTGCTCCTCCACACAAATGGAATATAGATCCTCATCTTTAGGATGACCTTTCATAAATAGAGCAAATTATGTGTATAGTTATTTAAACTAATACTCAAACAGATTGCAAATGGGTTCACATTTCAAAAAAACCCTATGTGAATAAGTAGGGCATGTTATTATACTTTAAGACTGGCCCTTTGTTCATACTAATGTAATGGTGACTTTATTACTATAAGCAAGATTTTTCCTACCAGGGAATTCTTAGCCCTGTTCATTTTAGTGAAACTGTATGATTAGAACTATATCAGTAAGTTATCTAAAGCAAAGAAAATGCCCTTTATTATGACAAGTAGAAACATGTGAATATGATTTCTAAAAGCATTAGAATTTGAAGTGAATGATCCTGTCATGACAAAGTACCAAAAGGAGGGAAACTATTAACTCCCTACTAAGTGATGAGGGAATTTCATCCTGCTGTCTACCCCACAACTCAAAGAGGGTATATGACCTGCATCTGAACAGAGATCCGAAATGAAAAAGAAATGAAAAAAATTATTGCTTTATCTTTGACCAAAAATTAGAAAAGTGCTTTTGTAATATAGGTTAACAAAAGTTTGAACCAAAGAAGAAGACAGGGAAGGGGCTTGGAGGAAGAGAAGGGAAAAAAGAAGATAAAGATGAAGATGATACTGTAAGAAGAAAAAGGACACCAAACTTTGAAAGTCCTCAGAACGTAACGTGGCATTATAATAATCAATGAAAACATCAACTCAGAGTCTGAATGAATATAAATAACAGCAGCGGGAATTTTACAATTCAGAATTTTAGTGTCTTAATGAAAAATGTTTGAAATTCAGAAATCCAACAAGATACTTTATAAAGAATATCTAAAAGCATATCATTAATGAAAGACATCAAAAAGAAACAGATGTTCTCTGCAATAATTAACTCTTAAAATACTTAAGAATTCTTCTTATGCAAATACTAGTAGCATATTAATTAAAAAACCACTAACTGACTTCAACAAATGATCCTTAGTTAAAGCAATTAGAATAATCAAGAGGTAATTATCAAACATGAATTGCTAACCTAGTAGCAGACAACTTTTACATTTACTTTTATTTGTTAAATGAAGCAAAAAGCATAACTTGCTTCAAAGAATATTTCAAGGAATACTACATGGCAATGAGAAACAATGAAATCTGGCCATGTGTAGCAACATGGATGGACCTTGAGGGTGTTATGCTGAGTGAAATAAGTCAGGCAGAGAAGGACAAATATCATATGTTTGCATGTATAGGAGGATTAGGAGGAACTTAATGGGGGACCATAGGGGAGAAGAAGGGGGGAAATAGTGGGGGAGAGGGAGAGAGGCAAACCATGAGAGACTCTTGAATGCTGAGAACAAACTGAGGACTGATGGGTGTGGGAGGTAGGGGTTGATGGGCATGGAGGAGGGCACTGGGTGTTATATGGAAACCAATTTGACAATAAGCTATTTGTAAAATAAAAAAAAAAAAAGGAAAGAAATATATCACTAGAATTAGGATGCAATGAGAGCATTTACATTCCATAGAACTTATTATGAGGAAACTGTCTACCCTGACATTTCTCCACAGCTAAAAAAGAAAGCATTCTAATATATATCTAATCTTTTTTTACTCCTTTCCAGTTTACAAAGTGTCTACATACATGTCATCATTTATGCTAACCATGAGCTGCATGATGGGTATCATTTATCTCTATCTTTATAGAGAGGCAGCGCAGTACACAGGCTTTGATGCTCTGTCACTGAATAGTTTGTGACTGAGCAAGTTATTTAAACTCTCTTAAT
Organism: Crocuta crocuta; assembly: GCF_008692635.1. NCBI lineage: Eukaryota > Metazoa > Chordata > Mammalia > Carnivora > Hyaenidae > Crocuta > Crocuta crocuta. The sequence goes on along the minus strand of NW_027531504.1, from coordinate 2,479,658 downwards.
CTCATTTTCCTTATATGTAAAATGGGCTTTTGTCTGTCTGTTAGGGTTGTTATAAAGATTAAATGAATCAATAACTGTGAAGTGCTTAAAACAGTAAGCAGTAAGTAATGAAGTTACTATGATTACTCTATGATTACTACAGATAAAATTGAGCTTTACTACAGATAAAATTGAGGTTAAGAGATCTGGCCTAAGCCTACCTAGTAAATAAACAGAAAAGTCAGGACTCAAATTCTAATCTTTCACATAGAGTCCTGATTTTAAGCAAGCCTTAACCCAATCCAAATGAGGTTATGTTATTCTTGAAAGAGCATAGATTTTGGTGCACATTTGGGCTCAAATAATAGCTCCAATCACTTGGGCAAGTCACATAACAATTAGCCTCGGTTTTACTTACCTATGAAATAGAGACTTTAATACCTAATTCATGTAGTCATATGAGGATTAAATGAGACAACTCAAAATAAAAATGGAGGGACATTATAAACTTAAAATTGATTCTTTGAAATATTTGGCTTTATTGTAAACATTTTAAATTAAGAGTTTCCCAAACCTATGATGTTACAGTTGCCAGCACAACATAGGAAATATAATTAGAAGGATTTTATCAGATTTGTTCCCTATTACAATAGATAAAACTGTTTTGAGAAACTCTAATGAGTATCTACTAATTTTCATTTTTATTCGAAAATTGTGTGAGAGAGATACCTGGGTGGATCAGTCGGTTAAGCATCTTACTTTGGCTCAGGTCATGATCTTGCAGTTTGTGAGTTCACATCAGGCTGCATGCTGGTAGCAGAGCCTGCCTCTCATCCTCAGTCTACTTCTCTGTCTGGCCCTCCCTGGTTTGTGCTTTCTCTCCCCTCTCTCAAAAATAAACAAACATTTAAAAAAATTGTGTAAGAAACAGTATAATTGCTGATATATTTTAAAAACTCTCTTCCTAGAAAAAAAATAATGAGATAAATATCTCATTTTAAATGCTAAAATATGCAAAATGCACTTTTCAAAAAAATGAGAAAGCCTCTCAGCATTATTACATATCATCATTTTAGAAAATAAAAATCGAATTGTGTTCGATTTAACAAATTAGCACTACCATAGTCTAGCTAAGCATTCCAAGACTGTTCCTTTAATTATTGAAGGGGTTCAAAGAAAATCTCCCCAAAATGTACAACTTTGGCAAGGGGATTATTTTGAGCTAAGGCAATTGAGACACTGCAGATTCAAGAGAAACTTCTGCCTCTCCCTTAACTACCTAGAAGGATCCAATTTGGGGGTATTTCCCAGAATTAGAGTTCTTACCAGAGATAAATTTATCTGAATGACACATCTGTAGGGCAGGCCAAACATGTAATTACCAGAAACATCTGCTTTTCTTAGTGTATTGAGATTTGTCATCCTCCCCTTTGAAGCCCCAGGCTCCTATCTTATTCTTTATCTTGGGATGGTATACATACTTCATTTTAACTTTCATGTATATGGGGTTCTCATGAATATTAAGTAAAATTTTATTTTCTCTTGTTAATCTGTCTCATTTCAATTTAATTCTTAGACCAGCTGGAAGAACCTTTAAAAGGTAAAATAAAAGATTTTCTCCCCTACACCATATGATCCCATATATTAACTCATATTAAAGGAAAGCGTTTTAAATAAATCAACTGGGGTAGGCAAGTGTCCCTATGTGACATCTTTTAACGCTTTTAAGGTAAAACACATATGCTTTGTGCATCGTCCATGGCATACATATTCTACTGTGATGAAAGTCATAAACATGTAATCCTTCAGTTCTACCACTAAATTAATCTTAGAAAACTTTCTCTCCAATTTCTAAATTACAGCATAAATTTTTGTAAGTGTCAATGATCAGCCCAACTTCATTCATTGGTAAATGTTCATGACATTAATTTAAATAGATGTATCACATCTCTGTAATATGAGTTGCTGGGCTCCAAGGCTAGCTATGAAACAATTTTAAAGCCAGAAACATGCATGCCAAAACAAGTCAATTAATAGATTATTTGATATGAATACACATGTATATTGTTATTTTCAATAAATGTAGGTTTGCTTCTTAGCAATGCCATAACAAAGCACCACAAATTGGGTGGCTTGACACAACAGAAATTTATCCTCTCAGAGTTCTGAAGTCAAGATGTCAGCAGAACCATGCTTCATCTAGAAGCTTTAGGGAAAGGTTCTTCCTTGCTCCTTCCGAACCTCTCATAACACCAGCAATCCTTGGTGCCCCTCAGCTTACACCTGCATTACCCCAATCTCTGCCTCTATCATCACATGGACCTCTTTTGTGTATGTGTCTCTCTACGTCTTCTCCTCTGGTTACAAAAACACAAGTCATCTTGACTTTAGGATCCATCCTATTCCACTATGATTTCACATCCACTAATTACATCTACAAAGACCCTATTTCCAAATAAAGTCACATTTTGGAGATTACAGCAGACATAGATTGGGGGGGGGGAATGCTATTCAACTCAGTATAGTAGCTTTATATTTATTTCATGTAATTTTAGTCTTCAAAGTATGATTCAGCTGTGAGATTGTGAGATTGTGAGACCAAACAAATGAAACTATGTCTAGCACAAAAATGTACATTCGATATTTTCTCAATTTTTTTTCATAAAATGTGTATTAGCAAATCAATTATTTTTATATTTAAATATGTCACTACCTGTTCATGCTTTTAGACTTTACTCATGTACATCTTTTACCTAGATTACTTTGACTTCAGGACAAGACAAAAAAGAGAATTAAGAAAGTATCTATGTTGTTGTGATTAAAGTGGAGGACAAAGGACAAACCAAGAGAAGATACTGCACAGCAAAGAATGGGATCATTCCTCTAGAGTGGAGTCCCAGGAATAGAATTGCTGGGTCATATGGTAATTTATGTTTAACTTGTTAAGAAACCACCAAACTATTTTACAGAACTCTCTGTACAATTTTATATTCCTACCAACAATGCATAAGCGTTCCAATTTCTCCGCAATATTGCTAACACACAGTGTTGTCTTTCTTATTGCATCCCTCAGTGAATAATGATGTGCCAGATAGTCTGCTAGGTAGTAGGTATAAAAAAGTAAGTAACACAGAATCCCTGCCCTTAAAGCATTATTTAATGTCAGAGAGAAAAAGAGAGAGAAGTGAAGAGATAATAACATAGTACATTAAATGAACACACGCCATCACATTATATTTTTTACTAAATAGTTTTAGTAAATTTGAACATACTCCCTTAAAAATAAAGAATATCCTGCAGACTCAACTAAACAAAGCCTAAGATTCTATTAAAGTCATCAGCCTGTCAAGTATTTCTTCTATATACTTCTGATCTGTAAAGCAATCATGTAAGACATTCTCCCAACTACTTCATTTTCTTTGAAAGGCATATGCAATAGTATGGAGTACAAAGTAATACTGCATTTAAATTTCCTCAGGGAAAAATGACCATTATTATTTTAAGAGAATTTCCAGAAAGGTGATCCCTACAAGAGTAGGTTTCTCTAGTGAATGGTATTAATCATTTTGGCTAGACCTTTAAAAAAGTCAAAGGGGTCCTATAAAATGTAGATTGAGGCAGATGACAGAATACTTCTGTTAAATTAAACTGAATAATTATATACTTCTTGCCCTCTGATTTCAAAGCCATACAAATGAGCTGTGCACATGAATAAGTTTTAACAAAATGTTAAATTACTTTTTGTTTTAATTTCCTCAGATGGCCTACCTCTGAACCCAAAATAAAGTGAAACAGGGGCAAGGAAATGTGGATCTCTTGAATTATATACAAAGTTTAAAAATATACTTAATGTCCCTACCAAGAAATAAGAATTATCATCTGAGTGTTATACCCATAAGAACTCCATTACAAAAGTGAAAGCTAATATATTGCCACATTCTGTAGATATAAAATACAATGTCACATCTTTGTAGGGTGAAGGAAAACAAAACTAGCCATGTGGAGAGTTCCAAGTAAAAGAATAATGATTTAACAGCAAGACTTATGGTAAAAGACACATTTTATTCATTTATCCATTAAGTACTAATCAAAGTATTAGCCAGTCATATGGTATAAAAATAATCTTCCCTTCTTGAAGCCAGGGAAGATGGTAGAGTAGGAGGGTTCTAAAGTCACCTGTCCCATAGATACACCTAGATAATATCCACATCAGTGTAAATAACCCAGAAAACAACATGAAGATTAACAGAACAGACTCTCCACAGGTAAACGTAGAGGGAAAAGGTCACATATAAGAGTAGGGAAGGTAGAAACCTGGTCAGAAGTTAAAGGGATGCACAAGACCATCCACAGGAGAGAAGGATGCTGCAGGCTCAGAGAGGGTAAGGAAACAGACCCTCACAACAGACACTAGGCATAGGGAACCTAAACAGGGAAGACAAATCCCCATAATATTTGGCTTTGAAAACCAAAGGGGGCCTAATTTCTCGAGTTCCTATGATGAGCAGGGCTTAACACTTGAAACTTCTAAGACTCAGTGGGTTCAACTCTAGGAGAGCTAAAGGGGGAGAGGAAATTGACACTCCACCCTTAAAGAGACAGTACAAGAAACAGCACTTGTGGAGATACAGCATAGAAGCAAAAAATACAGTTTGAAAAGATGTCTGGGTATGGGGAGGGAAATCACTTACTAATGTCACAGCTGGTGATGGAGGAGCTGGGATTATTGGGTGATATCTCCAGGAAAAAGAGCTGGCAGTCTCCATTTCCTTAGCTTGCCAGTCAGCTCAAATATACAGATAACGGGAATGGTGAAAAAATTCTCCACCTACCTTCCTAACGACTCACTTTTGTGGATCCATCACCTCTAGCTCTGTGGCAATTTTCTTTTTTGTTTTAATGTTTATTTATTTTGACAGAGAGAGAGAGACAGAATCTGAAGCAAGCTCCAGCCTCTGAGCTGTCAGCACCGAGTCCAACTCAGGGGTCAAACTCTGGAACCACAAGATAATAACCGGAGCTGAAGTCGGACACTCAACAGACTGAGCCATCCAGGTGCACCTCCGTGGTAGCTTTCTAAAGTGGCTCCAGACTTGTGGAAATCTTGCACCACATACCCCAACCCCATATTCTCCTATGGATCTGTCCCCATCAAACCTTCCTTGGCTAGAGACCACCAAAGTGGTATCAAAAGCCTAGCAGTGTGCAAGCAGTCCCAGTGGGAGCCATCACCACTCCACAGTGACTCCCACTCGGAGGAGAAGGGAAGATAATCATACCTCCTTATGGCCTCAGCAGTGAGCAGGTGGCAGACATTAGGTCTGACTGTAACCCCTACTCACCAATGAAAGCTTCTCAGGGGACAACATGGGGAAAGTGCTCTGAAATTCTATACTACTAGATCTCTGCCAAATACCTGGTCTGACTCAACTCAAGCCCAAGATAACTCCAGACAGGCCCACTAATAACACAGGGACAAAACCCTACCATTACAGACAACTAGACTGGAGGCAAAAGTGGCTCAGCACAACACGAGGGTGCATGTAAAACACATAGGAGACTCCCTTATACATATAGAGTTTTCCAGACAGATGTCCATTCTCACCACTGCTGTTTAACGTAGTACTGGAAGTCCTAGCCTCAGTAATCAGACAACAAAAAGAAATAAAAGGCATCCAAATCAGCCAGAAGAAGTCAGACTTTCCCTCTTTGTAGATCACATGATACTCTATGTGGAAAACCTGAAAGACTCCACCAAGATATTGCTAGAACTGATATATGAATTAAGTGAAGTTGCAGGATATAAAAATGCACAGAAATCAGTTGCATTTCTACACACCAATAATGAAACAAAAGTAAGAGAAATGAGGGAATCGATCTCACAGTTGCACCAAAAACCTTAAAATAACTAGGAATAAATCTAACCAAAAAGGTAAAAGATCTATACCCTGGAAACTATAGAAAGCTTCTGAAATAAATTAAATAAGACACAAAGAAATGGAAAAACATTGATGCTCATGGATTGGAAGAACAAATATTGTTAAAATGTCTTAACTACCTAAAAGCAATCTACACATTCAATGCAATCCCTATCAAAATAATACCAGCATTCTTCACGGACCTAGAAGAAACAATTCTAAAATATGTATGGAACCAGAAAAGACTCCAAATAGACAAAGTAATGTTGAAAAAGAAAGTCAAAGCTGGAGGCATCACAATTCCAGACTTCACGCTGTATTACAAAGCTAAAATCATCAAGACAGTATGGTACTGGCAAAAAACAGACACATAGATCAATGGAAGAGAATAGAGAACCCAGAAATAGACTCACAAGGTATAACCAACCCGTCTTTGGCAAAGTAGCAAATAATATGCAGTGGAAAAAAGACAGTCTCTTCAGCAAATGGTATTACAAAATCTGGATGGTGACATGCAGAAGAATGAACCCGGACCACTTTCTTACACAATACATAAAAACAAACTCAAAAGGGATGAAAGACCTAAATTTAAGACAGGAAGCCGTCAAAATCCTAGAGGAGAAAATAGGCAACATCCTCTTAGAACTCAGCTGCAGCAACTTCCTACTAGACATGCCTATGGAGGTAAAGGAAACAAAAGCAAAAATGATCTATTGGGACCTCATCAAGATAAAAATCTTCTGTACAATGAAGGAAACAATCAATAAAACTAAAAAGTAACTGTTGGAACTGGAGAAGATATTTGTAAGTGATATATCAGATAAATGGTTAGTATCCAAAATCTATAAAGAACTTATCAAACCCAACACCCAAAAAAACAAATAATCCAGTGAAGAAATGTGCAAAGGACATGAACAGACATTTTTCAAAAGAAGACATACAGATAGCTAATAGACACATGAAAATATGCTCAACATAATGCATCATCAGGGAAATACAAATAAAAATCACAATGAGATACCACCTCACACCTCTCAGAATGCTTAAAATTAACAACTCAGGAAACAACAGATGTTGGCAATGGTGTGGAGAAAGGGGGACCCTTTTGCGCTGCTAGTGGGAATGCAAACTGGTGCAGCCACTCTGGAAAACAGTATGGAGGCTCCTCAAAATTTAAAAAATAGAGCTACTCTAAGACCCAGCAATTGTACTACTAGGATATCCAGAGGATACAAAAGATACAAAAATGCTGATTCTAAGGGGTACAAGTTTATAGCAGTGCTATCAACAATAGTCAATAGCCAAATTATGAAAATAGCTNATATATATATATATATATATATATATATATATATATATATAACAAAATGGATGAACACAGGGGAAGAGAAAGAAAAACAGAGAAGAAGGCAAATCATGAGACTCTTAAATACCAGACAACAAACAGGGTTGCTGGAGCAGGGTTGGAGCCAAAGTAATCTTGAAAAGGAAGAAAAAAAAACTGAAGGAATCACAATCCCAGATTTCAAGATATACTACAAAGCTTTAGTAACCAAAACACTATGGTACTGGCACAAAAACAGCCACATAGATCAGAAGAACAGAATAGAGATACCAAAAGTAAACCCACAATTACATGGTCAATTAATCTTTGAAAAAGAAGATAAGAATATGCTATGGGAAAAAGTCTCTTCAACAAATGATATTGGGAAAACTGGACAGCTACATGCAAAAGAATGAAACTGGACCACTTTATTATACTATGCACAAAAATAATTTCAAAATGGATGAAAGATCTAAATGTGAGATCTGAAGCTATAAAAATTCTAGAAGAGAGCATGGGCAGTAATTTCTCTGACATTGGCCACAGCAACATTCTTCTAGATATGTCTCCTGACACAAAGGAAAAAAAAAAGAAAAGAAAAAATTAACTATTGATAATACATCAAAATAAAAAGCTTTTATTTTATTAAATATTTCACAGACATGTGAAAAGATGTTCAACATCACTAATTATCAGGGAAATACAATGTTAGAATGGCTAAAATTAACAACTCAAGAAATAAGTGTTGGCAAGGTTGTGGAGAAAGGTGAGCACTCTTACACGATTAGTGGGAATGCAGACTGGTGCAGCCACTCTGGAAAACAGTATGGAGGTCTCTCAGAAAGTTATAAATAGAACTACCCTATGACCCAGCAATTGCACTACTAGGTATTTATCCAAAGGACACAAAAAATGTTGATTCCAAGGGGTATATACACCCTGATGCTTATAGCACCCTTATCAACAATAGCCAAATTATGGAAATAGCCCAAATATTCAGTGACTGATGAATGGATAAAGACGATGTAATACATACATACATACATACATACATACATATACATATACATATGTACATGTGTGCACACACATATGTGCGCACACACACACAATGGAATATTACTCAGCCATCAAAAAGAATGAAATGTTGCCATTTCAAATGATGTGGATGGAGCTAGAGTGTATTATGCTAAGGGAATTGCGTCAGTCAGAGAAAGACAAATACCATACGATTTCACTTATATGTAGAATTTAGGAAACAAAAGAAGTGACTGCAGGAAGGGAGAGGAAAATCAAGAAATAGACTCTTAACTATAATGAACAAACTGAAACTGAGAGTTACTGCAGGGGCGGTGGGGTATTAAGGATGGCACTTTTGATGAGCACTGGGTGTTGTATGCAAATGATGAATAGCTAAATTCTACACCTGAAACTAATATTACACAGTATGTTAACTAGCTGGAATTTAAATTAAAATTTGGATAATGAATAAAAAAGACTCAACAATTATTCAGGGATAAAAGGAATGGATGGATAAGATATAAATATGACTATCATTGACTGAATGCAGAGAAAAAGACAGGAGGTAATTTAGAATAATTACAAGAGAAGGATTTCAAATTTTAGTTGTGTACATCTGTATTTGGAAATTAGAAACTTAGATTTAGGAATAATTGGCCATGAGTATTGTTAAATTATTAAATGGTAAGTAATCAATTTTAGCAGAATTTCATTGCTAGTAGAAATGTGTTTCAAGGCAATTCTTCCATAATTTTTATGCTATGCGTTTTGGCAACTGAGACTGTATCTAATTAGCTAAATTTCTTTAGATATTGACTGTACCATTTTGGAAATTATTCTTAAAGTCTACATCAGAGAAAACAAAACATTTAGTGTTCTATTTATGTCTGATTATATGTACTTCAGGTCTAGGCGCTAGAGACCTCACAAATGCTGAGGAGAACTACCAATCCTAAAAGGCTTTGGAAATGAAAACTTACTACTTATATAAATTCTCTAGGGAACTGATGATGAAAAATTACCTTAGCCCAGTGGTCTTTACAATTTTTCTATCCCATGACTTCCCAAGCCCTACATCATTTCTCTTTTAAACCAAATCACGTAACTGCAGTATTTTTGTGCTGCTGGGAAGGAAAGAAAGAGATTAACATTTTTATGAGAGCACAGGGTACACTCAATAAATGTTGAAAAAGAACACCAGGCACAGACAGACAGCAAAAAAACTAAAGGAAGACTGTGGATCATGAGGATTTGACAAGCAGGTGGTTCTGTGGTCATCAAATCACTATTCATAGATATGTTGTTCTGGGCCAGAGATTCCTGTTCTGAGAAACAATGCCTTAGCCATTTCCCCAGGGAACATCAGTCACTCCTGTCAAGACACACAGCTCTGAAGGAATTCAAAATTTAACTGGGTCAAAAATTGCTTCTAAGTAGGTTTTCTTAATCTAATTTAAATTAAAGCTTAAGAAAATTGGAGGAATTCTAACTCCCTCCAAATTTCCTACCTACATCTCTAGCCCTATTTTTATCACTTCTATTTTTCAAGTACAAAGTCCTTTGTCTCAGTGTAAAAAATGGTTTATGAATTGCTTCATGTAGGATATAAGAATTCCTTCCTACCTTCTTACATCCCTCTTTCTATCTGAAATATCTTCACTTGCCTGCATTCAAAGTTCAGTGTTCAGCTCAGGTTCAACTTAATTCTCAGAAATTTGCTAGGAACATGTCAGGTTTCAGTCATAATGCCTTTTTAGTATTGCTACCATAACTATAAAATTTAACTCAGCAAATGATTTTCCATATCTGCTCTACTCCTCTAACCAGATTAAAAGCCCTTTTGGAAGGAGTCAGCATATAATATCTTATTGTAGTACCAGTGTTCAAGAGGTCTCAATAATGATGACAAAGATCATCTATAACCAGATTCCAAAATATATTTCAGCCCTTTTTCTAACCTATGAAGATGTTCTTTTTTCTTTTTCTTTTTTTTTATCAAACTTTGTATTCTGTGTAAACTTTTCCAACTAAAATCTTCACCTCTCTCTTACCAATACAGTTTTGTTTTCATCAATGAGGCTTCCTTGCTATATTTCCTTTAATAACTATTCTATCTCTCAAATTTTAACACTGCTTGAAAAAAAGATCGTTTTCTACACTAAGATTGTATACTTAGCTTAATGTTCACATTATCTCATTATATTAATGCATTTAGGAAAAGCATAAAAGTAACTAAGAGATTGCTTTTTGTGGAATTTTACAAATAAAATTTGCTTTACACAAAAAAATAATGCATCCTAATTTGAAAAGTTAATTTATAAGATTCAATCTTTTTATATCAGAGATGCCAGCTGGGCACAGACTTGTGACAATGAATGAAAACCATAAACAGAGATTTTTATTATAGAACTCTTTTCAAGAAGTCAAGAATATTAATGATTATGCCTTTATATATTCCACAATTTAAAGTTGTACTAGCAAATGCAATAGAATCAGAATCAGGCGGTATGTATAAGATAATCTAGCTCAGGAGTTTACAAATGGTATTCCGAAAATAGTGTCACTACAAAAAGGTTCTGTAGTTACCTAAGTTTAGGAAACTCTGCTTGTTCTTTCCCCCCTTTTAGAGATGCATTTTAACTGAGAAGTTCATCAGTAAAGAAACCTCTTCAATTTCAGAAATATATTTGATCACGGAACATTTATACCAGCAATGCCTACTAACAGACTAGAAATCAGAACTAGTCATCATACCATTTAGGAAATGCTGAACTAGTATAAGACTTATTTTTACAGATTTATTTTTAAAGGAGAGTCATAGCAGTTAAATAGCTGTCAAGGTGAGACACTATGGAGAGCAGTAGACAGAACCCAAACTCAGGTCTCCTAATCCCACCCTTCCTCCATGCCTCATTTGCCTCATATATATATATATATATATGTGTGTGTGTGTATGATATGTACATATACATATATATGTATCATATATATGTATGATATGTACATACATATATATACTACATATATATGCACGTACACATATATATGTATATGACACATTTACAGTAACCATCACTTGGCAATTCAAAGTTTCTCCATCACGGCTAAAATGCAAGTTTTTAAAAAGCACACACTAATATGCCTTTCAAGCATACCCAGAGCTTATCTATTACTCTGCCTAAATTTCTCCTCTTGTTTATATAACTAAAGAGGTTGAATCTGATAACAAATAACCTGAGGCCTTTGTGATAGGTGGACAGCACCAGCAGCCCCTGAGACTAAGTTTAAAACGTGTCCATCTCAGATAAAATCTCAGATGAATTTTAATATAACAAAATTCTTATAAAATTATTTTTAATTCCAGTTTTATTTTGAAAAACAATATTAGAGCTTTAACTGATGGCATTAGAAGCAGAATCCTTAATTTGGCAATATATAAGAAAAAATGGATTCAGAAGGAAGGTTTCTATGATTGGAGAAGTCGTGCATCATACTTAATTTATGTCCCAGGAATTTATTATTTAAAGCAAGATTAGTGAAGTATCAATCTGTGAAATTCTACAAGAAATTCATTTCATAATTTAACTGATATTCCTATCATCAGTAACTTAATTTTTCACACATGAGAAGTTCTCATTTAAATGTTCTGAATGTCTAAACCAATTGTATTTCAGTAGTGTGAAAAATATTCTATATATTTAGTATTCATGATATTCATTTAAACAAGATGATTAGAACAAATGTGTCACTCTGAAAAAACTGCCAGTGGTATTTAGTTCGATTGGGGGAACATGATCTGAAGTCTAACAGTTTCTTTTCTCAAGCCTAAAAATAATGTAAAGTCATAAAATGTATGCATTCAATAAAAAATAAATACAGGGGCACCGGTTGGCTCAGACGGTTACCCATCTGACTTAGGCTCAGGTCACATTTTCCCAATTTATGGGTTCCAGCCCCACATCAGGCTCTGTGCTGACAGCTCAGAGCCTGGAGCCTGCTTCAGATTCTGGTGTCTTCCTTTCTCTCTGCCCTTCCCCACTCTTGCTCTGTCTCTCTCTGCCTCTCAAAAATAAACAAACATTAAAAATTATTTAAAAAGATGGGGCGCCTGGGTGGCTTAGTCGGTTAAGCGTCCGACTTTCGCTTAGGTCATGATCTCGCGGTTCGTGGGTTCGAGCCCCGCGTCGGGCTCTGTGCTGACTGCCAGCTCAGAGGCTGGAGCCTGTTTCAGTCTGTGACTCCCTCTCTCTCTGACCCTCCCCTGCTCACGCTGTCTCTCTCTCTCTCTCTCTCCTAGAAATAAATAAAAAATATTTAAAAAAATAAATAAAAATTATTTAAAAAGAAATACAGAACTGACAGAAAAATTCATATTACAAATAAGAATGCTTTTCATTTTATTTATTTGTTAAAGCTGTATATCCAACTGGGGCTTGAACTCATCAACTTGACATCAAGAGTCACATGGTCTACCTTGGAATAACTTTCACTTTAATGAAGGTAAAATATTTCTGATATATATCTACTTGACATAATTTTCATTTTAATACTATTTCACAGTATTTAATTTCATTTTATTTTATATCACTGTCACAAAAATGATCTATGACTTCTTGAATAATACCTACCACTAGAACACAGTAGCTAACACATCTAAGATTCATTGTGTGCCAGGTGCAGTTCTAAATACTTTCTACACAGTTACTTATTTAATTCTCAGAACAATGCTATGAGACAGTATTGTGATTATCTCCACTTTATAGATATTGAAACTGTGGCATTAGAGAGTTTTAGTAATTTGCCCAAAGTTACACAGCTAGTAAGAAACAAATACAGATGAGATCTGAATCCTAGAAGTCTAGCTCCAGAGTCTGTAATGTTTGAACACTTATTATATGCCACACACTATTCTATCTTCTTGGCCTTGCCTAATTTCAATATGCTGATTTAACTTTATTTTTAGAATAAAATTGACCGTAAACTTCTTTCTCTTTCATTTACACATTTTCAAGAAATGTGGCTACATTCCTGAATTTATCAATAAATCTCTGATATATTTAAAAACAACTGTGTTCCGTTTGAAAAGTTAAGTTAGGACATTATTGTCTGTATTGTGTAAGTATTTAAGTATGAAAAAGCTGCCCACTTCATATTTCTCTGGCCTGTTTTGATTAAGTAGGAAGGAAAGCAGATAAGAAAAAGAGATACCTCCGGATGCAGCTCACTCAATGACTGAGGCTGCAAAAGAAGGAAAAGCAGAGAGGTCCTTCAAAGAATGGATTAACAAGCTCTGTCTAGTGATAGCCCAGAGCCAATGGCAATGTATTAAGTATGTATCTTCTGCTTAACTGTCTGCAATAAAGCATGGCATCCTTAATATTGAAGAAACCTCTTTGTAGCATTACCACCTGCCTTTCCTAAGTAGATTTAGTCAATTCCTTTTCAGTGAAGTTAATGAAATTAATTCTCCACTTCTGTATAAGGAAGCCATTCTCAGTAGAGGATTTCCGCTGTCTTTATATTCACAGGTAACTATTCCTGCACATGTGCTTCATCATTTTTTTTGAAAGTTGATTTTTCTAGGGGCGCCTGGGTGGCTCAAGTCAGTTAAGCACCAACTTCAGCTCAGGTCATGATCTCACGGTTCATGGGTTCAAGCCCTGCATCAGGCTCTGTGCTGACAGCCAGCTCGGAGCCTGGAGCCTGTTTCAGATTCTGTTTCTCCCTCTCCCTCTGACCCTCCCCTGTTCACGCTGTCTGACTGTCTCTCTCTCTCTCTCTCAGAAATAAATAAAACATTTAAAACAAATTTTTTTAATTAAAAAAAGTTGATTTTTTTCTTACATGTAGCACATTTGTAGGCTAACTCCTATCAGACCTCCCCACATGTATGTTTACACTGAAACCTGTTCTGTAGTGATCATGTTTATGGCTTACTATCATGTTTTGCCCATGTCTCGTTACCTATCTTCTCACCTCAAATCAACAGTAATACTTCCAGGCTATCCATAATTAAAGGAGACTGAAAATATTCCTTTTGATTCTCTGAATTAATTCTTCCTCAGGAAAAAAAAAATTGTTGCTTTGCTTTGGTCTTCCCCAGTCTACTAGGAAATGAATATCAAAAAATCTAAAGGCTCTTCAATGTAAGGGAAGAATTCTTATCTATCCTTGTACTCCATCTTGAAAATACTTCTTGAGCAATGTTTCCATCACTTAGTGATATGCTGTATCATTTAAAATAATGGTTTATAAAAACTATGAACATATGGAAAGTGTTAAATAAAAAAGCAGAACTCTAAAGGCTATATACAATATAATGACAAATATATACGTGTATGTATATTGGGCATATATGTATCCCTATCTGATTATATTAAATATGTATCTGTGTTCATATGTATTTGTAAAGACAGTGTGTATACAGTATATGCATACACAGATATATATAAACTTGCATAGAAAAAAATCAAGAAATTCACCAAGATTGTTTTGTTTGGACAGTATGACTATCAATAATTTTTTTCTTCTTTACACTTTCCTTCATTTTCCCATTTTTCTGAAAAAACACATAATACTTTTAATTATAAGAAAACAGAACATTTACTGTATAAACTATTAACTTACAAGGCAGGGAACAAAATATCACATTCTTCCAAAGTCCTGGGATTTCTCTGAATCTAGCCCTATTGCCAACCAAAACTTCCTGACAATTTAGTGTTCTCCTTGGTAGTTTGTCTTTACAAATACATATGAACACAGACACATATTTAATATAATCAGGTAGGCATATACTGAGTGATTTTTTTTAAAAAAATTAAATTAAGCCATATAAACCCTTGCTTAAAACCCTCTTAATGATGTCTGATTTGAATTAGAGTAAAATCAAAACTCTTTACCTAGATCTACAAAGCCCAATAAAATTTGGCCCCAATCTTGACCTCAATATCTAATACATTCTCTAAATCACTCTAGGGAAGCCCCTCTGGCTTTTGACTTGTGCTTCACTAGGTCTGATACAGTTCTTCATATGGCTGGTCCCTTCCTGTCATTAGGTTTCAATTCAAATGTCACCTTCACAAGGTACCCTTCTTTGATGACACAGTTTAATTTGCCATCTATTTCTCATCCCCATCACTCATTTCCATCATCTTTAAAATTTTTCCACACAGCATTTATCGCTATCAAAAGTTCTTGTTTCTTTCTTTACTTGCTATTATTTGACTTCTTTATTAGAATGCAAAATTTCACACTATATCCTCCTGAAAACAGTATTCAATATATAGCAAGAAAATAATAAATACATGTTGAAGGGATGATTCTTGAAAAGAAGGAAATGCTAATAATAGTAGTTGTCCATGATACAAATTTTGGTTTATGATCCTTCCTACAAACATACGCAAATTCTGGTCTTAACAAATATCATGGTAACAATGCAGCCGATATAAGTTAATACATATAGAATAGAGGTAAATACTTCTAAATAAAGCCAAGAAATGAAGAAACATTCAAAAGTAGAGGATGGAAACATAAGGGTTTTGTTTATCACAGGCAGTAGGGAGTGAAGGAAGTTCACTCAATGACAGTTGAGTTCAATGACACTAGTAAAAGGGTGAGAGTTTGGGTGATGATAGATGACCTGCGAGAACTGGCTTCTACTGGTGACTAAAGCATAATGAGATTAGTTCAGAAAGACTCCTTGCAGAGGTGGATACTTGGTTCCTTGCTCTGGTCTGCCACATGCCCAGCAGCTTCTTACTCAAAACCCCAGAGGAATGGCTAACACTAGGACATTTAAAGTCCTCAGTCAAAGAATTATTTCTTTATGGTCTACCAAACTGTTATATTGACTATATTATGATCTGTTTTCTTCTATATCCTCATGCTATTAAGCAGAACCACATGAAAAAGGAAGCAGAATGATGTAACTTATTTCTGATAGTCCACAAGACTCAGGTCCTTTGGGATGCTGGACAATGATCCATGTCTCTAGAATTAATCTTTCCATGTGCCCCAATATCAAACTATTATGGAAGTGTTTTTAAAATTAGTGAAAAAAATCATTTTAAAAATGAAGTAAAAACAAAATACATGCAAATATATTTTTAAATGACTATAAATTTAAAAACTGTGAAAACAAGTTAGACAGGAAATTATAAAATTCATGTTGAAACATTACTATAAAAATAAAGTTCTTAAGCCTGATCAGTGCTAGATTACAGGGTGTCACGGAAGGGTCATGGTACATTATCAGACTTACACACATAAACATGCAAGAAATAAATAAAAGAATAAGGTTAGTGTTATCTTTCATCTCGTTAAGGCTGTTTCTCCTTTTCAGTGTAAAATATGTACTAGTCATTAATAGACTATAAAAAGATAATGGACACCACTTTTCCTTTTCTATAAGTTCCCTTATAATTGCTGTTAATTTTACTTATTTTCAGAAGGCAGGATCTTAATAAGCAGAAACAAGTCTCTATTTGGCCACAGAATCAAAGCAAGAAACAAAGTTCCTTGTAAGAATTCATTCATATTAAATATAGCTTTATTTTTGCTACTATGGTAACTGTCAAAAGAACAATGGATAAAATATTTGTTGACAGATGCAGAAAACGACATAACATCTCTTTAATTCACACTCAATAGAGATGTTATTTCCCTTTTTCACATTGTTGATATTTACTTATTAAATATTAACTAGTCATTTTTAGAGCATTTATATAATAATATCATAGATAAAACAAAAAGATCTAATGCATCTGTTAGATATAATAAAGGTTAATGTTTTATATGCTTAGGTTTGCCATTTAGGTACTCGACTTTTGTCAACTCATTTAATCCTCACAAAATAATGCCGTGTTGGAATCATCCTTATTTTACAGATGAGGAAACAGAGCCTGGTTCAGAAAAGTAGAGTATATTGTTAGCAAGTGATCACATCAGAAGATAACTCAGATTGCCAGAGAGAATACTTTTTATATCATTCCAGAATATTTCCCTATATACACTGAAAGAAACTTTCAGAAAATAAGCATAGACTGAGTGCCCACAGCATGCAAGGTATAAAGCTGAGTGTGCTGGAAAACAAGCATTTGTGACACAGATACCACCTTCAGGCAGCTCACAATCTAAAAGAATACATATCAGATAACTATATAAATATCATAAAGAGAGAAATCCACAGATGTCAAAAATAAGTTAGTTGAATATTAAGAGAAAGGATATTGTTTCTGGCAGGGGAGGATTAAATAAGACTGTAGGAAGGAAGTAGCATTTAAGTTGAACCTTAAAGCCTAATGTAGTTAATGGTTTTGGAGCAACAGGTTGCACATTAACATCTGGAAGAAGTACCCATCTCATATACCACAGAGCGTATACATCTCATTTAAAAATTAGTTTCTAGGGACACCTTGATGGCTCAGTCAGTTAAGTGTTTGACTTTGGCTCAGGTCATGATCTCACAGTTCATGGGTTTGTGCCCCGCATTGGGCTCTGTGCTGACAGCTCAGAGCCTGAGCCTGCTTCGGATTCTGTCTCCCTTTCTCTCTGCACCTCCCCCGCTCATGCTCTGTCTCTTTCTGTTTCTTAAAAATAATAAATAAAAACTTTCAAAAAAAATTAGTTTCTAAAAAGTCCAGAGTTGTTCTGTACCAACACTAATCTGGTTTCAGTTGCTGAGAAATGTGTTTAAGCTGAATATCTAAAATGATCTCTGTGAAATTGTGCATCAGAGCTTAAAAGTTTAGCTTACTAAGCTTTGGAGTCTTGTTACAGATGCACAGAATGTATTTTGGGGGTCATTGCATTTTTGCCATTTCTCTAGGCTTCCGTTTTTCTGTACAGTATAAAACATTTTCTCACCTGAAAATATTTCCCAGTAGAACCAATATTAAGGATCTAATTTCCTTATTCCATAGACTTGAGATCAGTAAACTTCAGCAAAAATCCAGCTTACTATCCATTTTCATAAATATGGTTTAATTAAAACACACCCATGACCATAAATTTTCATATTGTGAAAACATGCTACAATGGAAGCCCTGAGTAACTGTGACAGAGATCATATAGTATTGAAACCTAAAATATTTATTGTCTGACCCCTTACAGAGAGCATGCACCCCTGCACAGATAGTTAATTCAGCAAATACTTATTATGGAACCACAAGGGCAGGTAGATAGCAGGTGGTTAGTATGGGTTGCTCCCTATAAGGCTGTAGCCTCATCAAACCAAGTTAAAAATTCATAGTACATTATAATTAATCATCACTTAAGGAAGTGATCATCCTTCACTTAAGGAAGATCTTGAACAACTTTTGCTGTGGAAAAAAAACCAGTAGGTGACTCAGGCTGTAATATATTAGTAAGTGCTCTACTGTTAGTACTTATACTACTAGCTAACATTTATTGAGTGTTTATTGAGTGCTAGATCCAACTGTAAGCACCTAATAGAAGCAATATATGTCATTTATTCCTCACCACAAGCCTACAGTGTAGGCACTATTATTATCCTCATTTTACAAATGACAAAATTAATACTTAAGGTGATTTATTTCTGAAATCCCACAGCTTATATTTGTTAGATGCGAAACTTTACAGTACATGCTTTCATCCATGGAGATATTCAAGCAGAGACTGGATAACTTCTTAAAAGATATAACGGTTTATATTTTTTAAAGAGAGCAAAAAAAAATAATGACTACCAGATGGGTCTGGCATTGTTCTATGTGCTTTAAACCCACTCTCCAAATTTTATATCACCCTACAAGGTAGGTACAAGTTCCCTCTGTTAAAAATAATGAAAAAGTATTGATAGATTATCAAAGGCATATACCTAGTAAGTTGTAAAGCTAAGATTAAAACTTAGGTCTACCTGACTCTCTTGATTATCTCAAGCTGTTTCCATTTTTTAAAAACCCTAGCTGTACTTCCATAGTATATGAAAAGGAACCACCTTTAAAAATGAAAGCAGTGATAGTCAATAGCTAAACAACACAGTATCAGGCAGGGAAAGTGAGAAAGAATAACCTACATAATTAAAATAGCAGAGAAAAGGGGCACCTGGGTGGCTCAGTCAGTTAAGCATCCAACTTTGGCTCAGGTCATGGTCTCATGGTTCCTGGCTTCGAGCCCTGCATCAGGCTCTGTGCTGACAGCTAGCTCAGAGCCTGGAGCCTGTTTCAGATTCTGTGTCTCCCTCTCACTCTGACCCTCTCCTGCTCACACTGTCTCTCTTTCTCTCTCTCTCTCAGAAATAAATAAAATAAAATAAAATAGCAGAGAAAATTAGAGAAATATGAAACATATTTCTAAATGTAAATATAGAATTCATTACTGACTGCAACTAAGATCAAACTCAGAATAAGCCAAAATAGAATTTGATGGAGACACTAAAGCTTCATTAAAGGAAATTTTTATTAATTCTTTTTCTAATAGAAATGAAGATCCATTAACATTTAGCTGATATTTCTGATATCATCAGATATCCCTTTTTCCAAGGGTGGAGAGGCCCAGTCAACCCATTTCCACACTATTGTTGAAGGAACATCTGAAGATGTAAATGTGAACAATACTTTTTTATGAGAAGGAGTGATTGAATGCTAAAGAGATAAAAAAGGAGAGGTTCTGAGCATTAGGTCCAAATGACCTGAGTTGGAATATTTACCTCTGCTACTTCATAATTGTCAGCATAAACAAGCTAATTGACTTCTCTGCATCTCAATTTTCTCACTTATAATGCTGCTTCTGTGAAATGCTATACAGGGCATCAAGCATACCTCCTTAGAACACATCCAATCCAAGGAATTCTCCCACTTATACAATCACTTTTTCTCAGAGAAGGTCTTCAAAAGAAAATATTATTTTCTCACTCATTCCCTTTTTTTAATGTTTTATTTATTTCTGAGAGAGAGAAAGAGAGAGACAGTGTGAGTAGAGGAGGGTCAGAGAGAGAGGGAAACACAGAATTTGAAACAGGCTCCAGGCTCTGAGCTGACTGTCAGCACAGAGCCTAACATGGGGCTCAAACCTACCAACCGTGAGCTCATGACCAGAGCCGAAGTCGGATGCTTAACCAACTGAGCCACCCAGGAGCCCCTCATTCCCTTTCTTAATATAAATATAGATTCCATATGTCTCTTTGGTTTGAAAGGCATGAGAAGAATATTCATTGTGAACCTACTATGTATGAATGAGTTAATGTTGAAAAGAGGCACTGAGTGTCAGTATCAAACAAATAATCTTCAAGACTTTAACAAACTGTATAAAATAATATTATCAAGACTTAAAACTTGAGGGGCACCTAGGTGGTTCAGTTGGTTGAATGTCTGACTCAATTTCAGCTCAGGTCATGATCTCAGAGTCATGGGATTGAGCCCCACATCAGGCTCTGTGCTGAGCATAGAGCCTACTAAAGATTCTCTCTCTCTCTCTCTCTCTCTCCCCTCTCTCTCTTTCTCTATTTATTTAATTTAATTTAAAAATTAAATATTTTTTTAATTTAAAAAAAGACTTAAAAATTTGAGTACCAAGGTTTTCAGGGTACGAATTTATGCAACTCCCATTGAAAGCAACCACCAGGTCATCACCCAGTCTGGTCTCAGCTCATATCTCTAGTACCAATTTACAGAACCAAGTGATGGAATATTTATCTCAACCTAAAGTGCTGCTGAAATAAGAAACTAGGATCTAAGAAGGTTTTGGACTCTAGAGCCTCTCTAGAATATCAGCTATATGACTCAGTCTATGTGACATGTGAAATTCAGGCCACGAGGCTTCAGATAAAAGTGCAGATCAAAAATGACCAACAGGGGGGTGCCTGGGGGGCTCATTAGGTTATGTCTCCAACTTAGGCTCAGGTCATGATCTCACGGTTCGTGGGTTTGAGCCCCGGGTAGGGCTCTGTGCTGACAGCCAGCTCAGAGCCTGGAGCCTGCTTCAGATTCTGTGTCTCCCTCTCTCTCTGACTCCGCTCACTCTCTCTCTCTCTCTCAGAAATAAATAAAACATTTAAAAAAAATCTTAAAAAATGACCAACAGGACAGCTATAGAGCTTATGAGGTGAATCTAATCAATATCATAGTCAAATAGGAAAAAAAGTACATGACAGCAAGATATTAAGCAATTGATAGAATGCAGAAAAAAGAGAAACCATTCAATTTTAATTCTAGATATATCCTCCGTCCTCTGGAGCTAGAGTCTTAATAGAAAAACAAATTTAATTTCAGCATGCTGTTTGTAAACATAAATATGTAAATGTGATTCACTGGCTAAAATTTTTGTAGTGTTAGCCTATGAACAAAATACAGGAAACTTGGCCAGTGTTACAGGATAGAACATAAATGTGAACAAGTGTGACAGTCTACAAGTAGAAGAATAACTAAATAAGGATAGCAGGTGAAGAAGGGAAGGAAATATGAAAAAAGGAGCACAGAAGCTAATATCTTAATCTTCCAAATTAGAAAGTCAAGAAATGTTGCCTAAAGTTGATGAAACATACATAGAAACATAAAAGTATTATTTAAACTTATTTAAGTATAATACTATTTAAAATAACCAAGCTAACCAGTAAAAACAAACAAACAAACAAAAAAACACACACCTAAAATTTATCATAAAAAATAACAAGTCTATATAGAAGGATTGGAGATAGAGATAAATATAAGTGAGCTAAAATCCTTACTCTCAGAGAAATAAGATGCATCATTTAAAGCTGATCAATCAGGAATTGAGATATATTATTTAGAAATATGGTAAGCTTGAGAGTCACTCTAGCGTGTGAAACATTCAATATTCATTGAATGCCTGCTATGTAGCAGGTATTGTGAAGGATATCAAAGATGTATAGGCAAACATGAAACATCACTTTAATATGGAAATGCTCAGTTATATAACTAGAAAATTAACATAGTTTTTCAAGTGATATTTTAGTAATAATGTTAAAGGCCTTTGTTATCATAGAAACTAAACATATAGTACACACAAAATAAAATTGAGATCCTAAAATTTATGCCCCAAAACCAAAACTCCAGAGAAAGAATAGAGAAGGATAACACTTAGTGTCATATTAGAGACACTATTTAAACATGTATGGAGGTGTTTAGTTTCCAGACGGATTAGTCCACACTACCATTATCTAATGGTGTAATGGTGGGTCTAATCAACTCAATAAGAGAAAAAAAACAAATTATTATAAAGACTAAAAATTCAGGGACATGGTTACTATTATTTTCAGGTTATATAATTTCCCAACTAGAAAATCAACTTTAACATTTATATAAACCATGGTGTGACTCCTAAAATGACAAGGTACAGAAAAAAGATAGAAAAGTTAAAGGCTTTCCTATCTACCAGCAGCAACCGGCTAGAAAATACAATAGGAAAAATATCTATTCACAACAGAAACAAATATAAAATAACAAAAAAATTAAATATAGAAAGCTACATATAAAAAAACTAGATAACTACTTAACAACATAAAAAGGGACTTGAAAACATAGAAATATATCATTCTCCTGAGGGGGAAGATAGAATACTGTAAAAATGTTAATTTTCTCCTCATTAATCTCAAAATTTGACATCATTCCTAGAAAATACTCAGAAAGTAAAATCTAAAACTATAAAACTCTCAGAAAAAAAAAAATAGGTGAAACCTTCATGACCTTTGATTTGACAATAATTTCCTGGATATGAAACCAGAAGTATAGGCAACAAAGGCAAAAGTTTGGACTAAATCAAAATCTAAAACTTCTGTGATTTAAAGGACACAATAAACAGAATAAAAAGGCAATCTATGAAATGGGAAAAAATATTCACAAATCATATATCTGACAAGGAATTAATATTAGAATATACAAAAAACTCTTACGACTTTTTATTTTAAAAAATTTATAGTTTTTTATTTATTTTTGAGACAGAGACAGAGCATGAGTGGGGGAGGGGCAGAGAGAGAAAGATACAGAATCTGATACAGGCTCCAGGCTCTGAGCTGCCAGCACAGAACCTGATGTGGGGCTTGAACCTACGAATTGTGAGATCATGACCTGAGCTGAAGTTGGACACTTAACCAACTGAGCCACCCAGGCACCCCAAAGAGCTCTTACAACTTAACAAAAAAGAAACACTCCGGTTTTTTAAATAGGTAAAGAATTTAAATAGACATCTCCCAAGAAGATATACAAGGGCCAATAAGCACATGAAAAGATACTCAACTTCACTTGATCATTAGAGAAATGCAAATCCAAACCACAATGAGATGTCACCTGACACCTATTATGATGGTTACTACAAAAAAAAAAAAAAAAGAACATAAAATAACATGTTGATGTGAAAAAAATCAGAACCCTTAGGTATTGGGTACTTTTAGTCGAAATGTAAGATGCTTCTGCCATTATGGAAAACAATAGGTCAGTTCCTAAAAATTTTTAAATAAAATTATCATATAATCCAGCAATTTCACTTCAGGGTATATATCCAAAATAATTGAAAGCAGGGTCTCAAAGAGGTATTTGCATATCAATATTCACAGACCATTATTTGCAAGAGTCAAAATGTGGAAGCATTCCAAGTATCCACTGATGAATTAATGGATAAGCATAATGTGATATATACACGCAATGGAATATTATGCAGCTTTTAAAAAGGATATTTTGACACATGCTAAAGCACAGATAAATCTTGAGAACATTATGCTAAGGGAAGTAAGTCACAGAAAGACAAATACTGAATGATTCCACTTATTTGAGATACTTAGAGTAGTAAAAATCATAGATCTAGAAAACAGAATGGTAGTTGCCAGGGGCTATAGGTAGAAAGAAATGAAGAGTTCTTATTTAATAGGCACAGAATTTCAGTTTTGCAGGATTGAAAACTTCTAGAGAATGATTAAACAATGATGTTAATAAACTTTACTGTACTATTTGGCTATTATGGCAAAGTCTATGCTATGGGTATGTTACTACAATTTAAAAACTTTTTAAAGGGAAATGAATGGAAAATTGTCAACATCAAGACAGTATGGTATTGGCACAAGAAAAANAGTGGGGGAGAGGAAGGGAAGCAAACCATGAGAGACTCTTGAATGCCGAGAACAAACTGAGGGTTGATGGAGGTGGGGGCGTGGGGAAGGGGGGTGATAGGCATGGAAGAGGACACTTGTGGGGATGAGCACTGGGTGTTATATGGAAACCAACTTGACAATAAACTATTAAAAACAGAAAAGAAAAGAAATTGAATCAAAAAAATTTAAATAAAATCAAAATAAAAAGGCTAGACTATTTAGTAAATGGTGCTGGAACAACTGATCATTAATTTGGGAGGAGGAATCCAAGATAAATTATAGAATTAAAATACATATAAAATACTATATAAATAAGTGTATACATATGTATTTAATTCTATAATTTATCTTGGGTTCCTCTTTACCCCCAAATTAATTATACATATACACATATAGTAGTTCCTTTTTATCCATAGGAGATGTGTTCCAAAACCCCCAGTGGATGTCTGAAATAGCAGCTAGTACCAAACCCTATATATATTATGTTTTTTTCTATACATGCATACCTATGATAAAGTTTAATTTATAAATTAGGCACAGTGAGAAATTAACAACAGTAATAAAATAGAACAATTTAAAAACATACCTTAATAAAGGTATGTGAATGTAATCTCTCTCTCAAAATATCTAATTGCACTGTCCTCATCTTTCTTGTGATGATGTGAGATGATAAAATGCCTACATGATGAAATAAAGTGAGGTGAATGATGCAGGCATTGTGACCTAAGTGTTGGGCTACTGTTGACTTTGTAACAAATCCATCAGAAAGAGGATCATCTGCTTTTGGACTGTGATTGACTGTGGGTATCTGAAACCACAGCAAGCAAAACCACAGATAAAGAAGAGACTACTAAATAAATACATACACACATATATACATATATAAAATACACATATACAGTAAAACCTTGGATTGCGAGTAACTTGTTCCTCAAGTGTTATACAAGATAAACATTCCTAATAAATTTTAACTTGATAAATGAGTGATGTCTTGCAATACAAGTAGTACCTAACACCAAACATCACATGATTGCAACCGAGCCAATGGTTCTTGAAATTTGCTTTGATATACAATTGCTTTGGAATACAAGCATGTTTCCAGAATGAATTATGCTTACGAACCAAGGTTTTACATAAAGAAAACACGGTAAACTATTTTTATAATTGTGGAGTTGGTCAAGGTCAGCCTAAGCAATACACAAAACCCTGAAGTGTTAAATAAATGTATTTAAAAATTTTGACTTCACAAAGATTAAAACTTCTGCACCACAAAAAAAGAATCATAAACAAAGTTAAAGGGCAAGCAATGAACTGAGGAAACATTTTTAAAAAATATTTTTCACAAAGCTTGGTATCCCGAATATACACTGAATTCTCACTTTCACGGTAGTTTTGTCACCATGAAAAGTCACCATGAGCACTGAATTAGCAAATACTGAATCATTGTTCTTAGGGGAAATACAGGGTTAGGTACCTGCAAGTGTTTGGTCACAGCATTTTCATCAATTGATCAATATTATTATCACAATAATTAGTTTTATAGGTGTTTTTATTTAAAGATAATTCAACATACACTTTTTGATTAATTAACACTGAACTCAAAACCAATAGCACTATAACTCACGCCTGAATGAAGCTTATGTGACACACATATTTTCTCAAGGTACATCAATCACAGCCTTCTTGAGCTCCTGGAAACTCTAGGCAGAACTTCAGCACTATACTGAAAGTAATTTTAAACAGTGAAATCCCCCCAAAAAAGCACAAATTTTTTTATTTAAGTGCCACTAAATAGGCTGAGAAAAGGAAAACTGTTTATGCTGTATAAGAGCTCACACAAGAAGGCAGAATTCTACGTATTCAACTGGAAATGTGTGCATCAAGAGACTCAAAATTTTCAGTGCTCTCTGCATGTCCATGAATGATTTGAAAACACCACAAGTATTGATTTGGGGGTTACAAATCAATTTCAGCAAGTAGGCAAATTCACAAGTACAGAAACCACAAATAAGAAGGATTAACTGTATTAAGATATATTTATAAATAAATTCTTTTCAAAATAAAAAATTATAGGGGGGCCTGGGTAGCTCAGTCCATTGAGCTTCTGACTCTTCATTTTGGCTCAGGTCATGATCTCATGTTTCATTGGATTGAGACACCATGTCTGGCTCTGTGCTGACAGTGCAGAACCTGCTTGGGATTCTTTCTCTCCCTCTCTCTCTGCCACTCCCCTACTCACATGCATGCATGTGTACTTGTGCTCTTTCTCTCTCAAAATAAATATTTTTTTATTTAAAAAAAATATGTAATTTGTTTTTTAATTTCTGAGAGAGAGAGAAAGAGAGACAGCATAAGCAGGGGAGGGTCAGAGAGAGAGGGAGACACAGAATCCAAAACAGGCTCCAGGCTCTGAGCTGGCTGTCAGCACAGAGCCCTACTCAGGGCTTGAACCCATGAACCACGAGATCATGACCTAAGCCGAAGTTGGACACTTAACTGACTGAGCCACTCAGGCGCCCCAATAAAATTTTTTTAAATAAATTAAAATTAAAAATGGCAAACCAAATAAATTTGGTAATTTATTTGTAATTCACACAAGAAGAATACAAATGCCCAATAAATATTTGGGGAAAAAGTTCCTTCTCACTAATAATCAGGGAAACATGACTTAAAACAGTGAGAAATAATCATTGATGTCCTTAATAAAAATAATAATTAAACAATGACAATCCACAAACAATTCATCCCACAATGTCTTCCAGCTTACCTAATCCTCTCTAAAGAGTAATTTAAAATTTAAAGATAACTGCATCAAAAATGCCTAGAAAAATATAGACTAACATGAAAAAATGAATGAATGAGTGAATGGATGAGATGGATGGACAGATGCAAGCAATTATTTTCAAACTATTCTATAGAGACTCATGGTGACATAAGGAATTTACAGAACTTTTTACAACTCATGGCATTTATTTTTTTTCACAAAATATAAAATATTCATTTAAAAATTAGATAGCTTATTATATATAATCCAAACAATGTTTAAGTATATAAAGTAGGAAGTTAAAGTCCCTCTGAAATATTAAAGCTTAGATATAACTATAACTACTATTAACGTAGTATTAGCATAGTATACATACTGCCAGACTTTCTAAATACAAATAAATATTACACTTCTCTTAGTGCATTTATTATGAAGTTGGTTTGCACTATACATACTGTTCTGCAAAGCCTATCAAAATTGCCAGATTGTTATTTTCAGAAGCCAGGAACTGAACAGAAAAAGATGAGTTTACTTTTGTAAAGGAAGGAATTTATACAGCAATTGCATTTATATTTTAAAATCTTTATAACAATCCTATAAACAGAAAAACAGCCTCCTTATTTTAAATTATAGGAAGCAAAGTATAAGTTACTTGTCTAAGATTATACAATAAATAAAAGGCAGTCAGGATAATGACCTGAACTAAATTTTAAGGTCCATAAGGCTGAAATCATATATAATCCTTATTTTATATCATTCACAGTCACCTGGCACAAAATTTAAAATAACATGAGGGCATCATGCATGTTTACTGTTTAGTGCTCTATACCCTGAATGTAATAAATGGTCAGTAAACATTTCTAGAAGAAATATACAGATGAATGTATAAAAGAATAGAAAACTGTGGGGTGATTCTAAATGAACTAAGATTCTTACCAAGCCATCAATTTTTTTAGGCTGTAAGATAAGTAATAAATATATTTAGCAGATCAACTATCCTGGAAATACAATGTAAAGTGATAAATCAATTGAATATACACTAAGAAAGAGTGACATCAGTAATTACTGATATACTCTTCAACAGAAAGCTACAGTGAAAAATACTGAACATTAGACAATATATAGATTTATCTTGCTGTGAGAAAATGGGCCCTTTAAAACTTTTCTTTAATTTCATAAAAAAAGTATTCACGTGGCTTTGGATCAAGCATTATAGATAAGTAAATTTGGGGAAATTGCTTAATCTCTTGAAACTCAATTTTCTCAAGGTCAAGTGAAGATATTTTATAGAATTGTGGTGAAATCTAAGAGATATAAGAATGTAAAGTGCCCATCACCATACCTGGAATGGGCTAGTCATTCAATAAATGCTAGATATTATTGTGGGGTTTTTAAAGTTTATTTATTTATTTAGAGAGAGATGTGGAGGGTCAGAGAGAGAGGGAGACAGAATCCCAAGCAAGCTTGGCGTTATCAGCATGGAGACTAATATGGGGTTCAGTCTCACGAACTGTGAGATCATGACCTGAGCCTGAGCTGAAATCAAGGGTAAGGTGCTTAAAATACTAAACCACCCAGGCAACCCATATGCTAGCTATCTGCTAAGATTACTATTATCATTATCAAATTGATAATAATTTCCTGAAAATACACAAAATGAAGACTTTCCAATGGTAAAGTTTTAGTCCATTTATTTTAAGTCATTAAAATGACTCATAAAATCATGAAAACCTAGATCAAATTAATGCTTGATAGTAAAGCTAAAATCCATTCATCAGTAAATACCCATATCTCCTACCTTCTGCCTAGACACAAACAACAGACTTCTGTTCTTTGAGTGTTTAACAGATGAAAAGTCTACCAATTTAATTTCTACAGTCATCATATAAGTCTCCATTACCCCCTGTAACAAATCACCACAAACTTAGTAGTTTAAAACAATATTAATTTAATCTTAGACAGTTACTGAGATCAGAAGTTCTCTTGTTGAAAAAAAAAGTTATTCACTCAGTTTCTCTCTTTTCTTTCATATTTGCTATAGGTGGCAAGAAGAAACCAGGCTGCTCATTCAGCACTATGCTTGGAAATCTCCTCAGCTAAATATCCAAGTTCATCACTTACGAGTTTTGCTTTCTGCTAGGCTTTGTGCTACTATGTAATACCTCCTTTCTTCCAGTTTTCAATAAAATATTCCTCATTTACTTCTCAGTCTTTAACAGCAGTACCCTCAACATTTATATGTCTACCAACATTCTATCTATGATGATTTGGATATTCTCTAAGATCATACAGGTTCTCTCTATCATTCTCCTGACTTTTTTCTGAATCTTCAGTAGCACCTTTCACATCCAGGTTTTTACAAATACTCTGTGACAATGTAAGTATTTTTTAAGACAGTATAGGGTTTCTTTTTCTACCATATCACTGCCTTTGAGAGCTTACTGGCAGATTCTTTAAAATTTATAATTCTGGGCAATCTAGACTTTTCCTATCACACTACTCACAATTGTTCCAGCCTCTAGCCACTGCCCAGTTCCAAAGACACTTTCATATTTTTAGGTATTTGTTAGAGCAGCAGCCCACTCCCAGTTACCAAAATCTGCATTAGTTTCCCAGGATTGCCATCTCAAGTTACCACACATTTAGTAGCTTAAGCAACACAAACTTATTCTCTTACAGTTCTGGATGTCAAAATGACTTTCACTGGGCTAAAATCAAGGTGTTGACACAGCTGGTTCTTTCTGAAAGTTCCAGGAGAGAATCCACTTCCTGCTCTTTGGCCACCTGCATTCACTGGTTCGTGGTTGTATCACTTCAACCTCTGCCTCCATCATCAGCTATCCTTCTGAGTCTGACCCTTTTTACTTTATTTTATAAAGACCATTGTGATTATAAAGGACCCACTTGGGTAATCCAGAATATCTCCCCATTTCAAGATTCTTAATGTAATTGCATTTGCAAAGTCCCTTTACCATGTAATGTGACAAAGTCAAGTTGTGAAGATCAAGATGTGAACACCTTTTGGGGGAACTAATCCACCTACCACAGCCATGTTCATTATTAACTAAACTGTGTCTAAAATGTTTAACCTATATTTTCAATTACATTGTTTTAAGTATTCCCTTCATTCACTGACCAAATTACTGAGCTAATATTCTGTCATTTCTACATTTTGGATGTTGGTTCTTCTAAAAGTTTCAGCAAGAAGTGCAGCAACAGGATAAGACTGTATATTGAATCATACAATTCCCAGAGCTGTTGAGATCTGAGTAATTCCTTGACTCATTATTATTGTTTGGAGTATTTCCAAAGTACACAGCAGCTTCATTACAGGGAGGAAAAGTTAAACCCCTATCATAAAAATCATAACTCTGAAGCTGAAAGATACCTAACGAATCATCTAAATTTCAAGGATGACAAAAATAAGACCCAGGAAAGTTAAATGATTTACTCAATGACATAAACTCTAATGTAGAGGACAGGGAGAATAATTTGTTTTAATAATATCTAATATTTAACTGCATGGAAATATGTTCTAAGAGCAAGCCTACAAAAAAGCTACTGAATTCCTGGGGCACCTGAGTGGCTCAGTCGGTTGAGTATCCGACTCTTGATTTTGGCTCAGATCATGATCCCAGGGTCTTGGAATCAAGCCCCTCATTGGACTCTGTGCTGACTGTGAGGCTTGCTTAAGATTCTCTCTCCCTCTCTCCCTCCCTCCCTCTCTCTCTCCCTCCCTCCCTCTTTGCCTCTCCCTCTCTCTAAATAAAAAATTAAAAAATAAAATATTTAAAAAAGAAAAAACAAAGTGGTGCATTCTCATAAATAGAATTCCTTAATCTCAGGTTTAGGTAGATTTTTATTTAGCCATCTGAACTTCTTAAATATTGAGGCAAATATTAATAAGGTAGTTTTCTAAATAGGTAGTGGAGTTTAAGATAAACTATATCAGACTAATGAAAATAGAGATATATTTTCCAGAATGCTATACATGATAATCATCACTCTGATTAACAGCAGTTCTACTGTTACTGGTGTAATGATTGGTTTGGAAATTTTTCTGAAAGTCCATAGTCCCTGCAAGTATTCCAGTTTCTTATTTCCCTGGAGACAAAGCAATTATCACATGCTCTAAGAGAACCCTAAGATAAATATCTTGTTAATACATGTGTATGGCATAAAAGTGCTTTTCAGAAAACAGGTGTATCTTCACTTTTTTAAAAGCATCTAACTTAAATTATACTGTGCCCAATGCTACTTATTCTTTTCAAAAAAAACACTAAAACTACTGGGATACCTCTAAAATGTTAGTTCAATTACTAAATGTATATTAAGCTTATTGTTTTTTCTAATTATAAAATAAGTAATATAGACATAAAGTAGAAATTACGATATACAAACCTTAAACAGGCAAGTAAACATTGTTATTAATATGTGAAAAGCTTCTTTATAAAGTAAAAATACTCATATTAACAGAAATAATCAGATATTTCAATATAAAGGGAAGAAAAATGTTTGTCTTGAACTACAGAACAAACTAAAGACTCAAAAACTATGGTTTTTCATTTGTGTGTGTTTGTGTGTGTTATGTATAACATCATGCCAACAGAGATATTTTAATCTTATTCAATTGATAACATTTATAATAGTTGGCAAAATTTCTCAGGCTTTTTATATATATATACAATCTGATAGTTGGTAAGGAAAGAACTTAAATGTAATATTGAAGGCTCTTTTCACCGTAGAGTCAGAATACAAATGTCTGGGGGAAAAGTGTAAGTATCTCATCAGCAATGTGAGAGTGTATCAAAACATAAAGTTTATCGTGGCTGTAAAAATAGACTTTGCTAATAAAAATAGTTTTATTTTTCCTACTAATAGAGATAATAATTATCCTAATAAGAATAGAAAGTGTAAAGAAAATAAAAATTATGGCATCCAGAGATAAGCACTTTAAACATTTCACTGAACATACTTTCATATGCAAACATACACACAGATGATCTTACATAAATTGGAC
The DNA here is from genome assembly GCF_008692635.1 of Crocuta crocuta. Lineage (NCBI taxonomy): Eukaryota > Metazoa > Chordata > Mammalia > Carnivora > Hyaenidae > Crocuta > Crocuta crocuta. The sequence goes on along the minus strand of NW_027531504.1, from coordinate 2,447,576 downwards.
CATAGTTTATGTGGTTTGAAATGTTTGCTTTGCTCTTTTTAAGAAAAAAAAAATCAAAATATCTTTTCATGTCAAATAGGGAACTACATAATGATTTTTATGACTGCAGAGTATTATAGCATAGAAGGCTCCATAATTTATTCAACCAATCCCTTATTGTAAGATATTAATCTTGTTTATAATCTTTTTTTTTTTGCAGCAATAAACCTTGATAAACACCCTGTACTAACCTATTTACCAACTTGTCCAATTCTCTTTTCAAAGGAAATTGTTTTCAGTTACTTCTAATTGGCTACAACTAGAAGTACTGGATAAGAGACTGTGTATATCTTAAACCCGTACCTAACAGAAACTTTGCCTAAACCTTTTTGAAAGCAACTTGCCAATATTTATTAAGATCCATAGATGGGTCTCTGAGGGAGGGAGGTGTGCTGAGCTGTGGCAAGCATGGTGGGGTAGTGAGGACAGGTGGGTGAGGTGGAGAAGACAGTGTCCTTTCTCTGAGGGAGGGGCTGTTGGTGACAGAGACAAGGGGTGTGGGACAGGCAGGGGTCACAATGGGCAGGAGAGGATATAAGGGATCCTGTGGGGTGGTTTAGGCCTAGATGGAGGCTTGGGTTTGAGAGGAGAGGAGCAGTACGAATACAATTGGCAGTGAAGTTGTGGAATCCAAAAGAGCAAAGGCTATTGTGAACCAATGAGTCAGGCTCAAGAGGAGGCCCCTCCCCACTCCAAGTGAATACCGACATCTGCATGCCTCAACACCTGTGCACTCTGACATCTACTGGAACCCCAACATCTAAGTGCCTCAGCATCTGCACACCCTGACATCTGCTGGGGCCCAGATCTCTTGCTCTTCCACATCTGCATGTTGTTACATCTACTGGGACTAACTTCCATGGGCCTCCACATCTGTGCACCCTGATATCTACTGGGGCCACAACATCTGTGAACCTTGATATCTGCTGGAGCCCTGACTCTGCTTAACAACTGCATATGGTAACATCTACTGGGGCCCTGACATTTGTGCACCCCAACATCTCCTTTCTTTAGGCAGAGCACAGTCTGGTGCAGGTACAATTGTCTCTAGCACCTGAGCAATTGGTGATTAGCACCCCCACCCTGTCCTCAGAGACAAAACAAAAAAGAAAAGAAAAGAAAAGAAAAGAAAAGAAAAGAAAAGAAAAGAAAAGAAAAGAAAAGAAAAGAAAAGCCTGCACAAGACCACTGCTTGCACACTTGCTAGAGAAACCAGGGAAAGAGGACACCCTTCAAAGTATGGTAAGGTGTGGAGGACCTCTAGGATCTGTCTTGATAAAAGATAGCCATGAACAGTCAATTTAAGTTACCATATTACACAGCCCAAAGCAGCCCTGCGATGGGTATGTTTAATACTTCCATGGGGAAACTGCAGCAACAACTGTACAAGGGGGAGTACAGTATATTCAGGTATGCACCAATGTTTGAGAGTGACTTTATACAGGTCAGCAGAAAAGGAGAAGTGATTGATGTGCACAACCGTACCCAAATGGTGACTGTGGGCCTCGTTTGCACCAGCCCCCACCTCACACTACCTGATGTCATGGTGCTGGCCCGACCAGCTGCTGTGTGTGATGACTATAACAGATGTGGCCCAGCTATCCACGAAAAAGGTTACAAGCCTACACAGATCTTAGAGCTAACCAGGCTGCTTCCCTTGAAGTTTGTAACGCTATCCATTCATAATGGTAAAAAACAACAGCTCCGCCTAAAGCTTGCCACTGGCCGCTCTTTTTACCTTCAGCTGTGCTCCCCTTCTGACACAGGAGATCTTTTTATCCACTGGGAAAACCTCGTTTACATTCTGAGACCACCACTAGGGTCTTACAGCGATTCCCAGACCATCCCATTTGGGAACAAACTGGACATAACTGGGTTTGGAAAGGAGGACAAGAACCCAGAGGTAAGTATGCACAAAGACTCTAAAAGATGGGGGCAGGGTGCCGTGGGAGAAGAGCTGAAAGTCCTGCAGAACCTTTGGTGCTGAGGCTTACCTAGAAAATACACTGCATAGTAAATGGGTTCAGGGCCACAGGAGCTTCCATCTGAAGCTCACATTGGGGAATGTTCCAAATTGTTCTCCAAGGCTGTCATTTCAGAGCTTCCTTAGCTGTCAGTAACTCTTAATTTCATATCCAATACTATATTGCCATCTGTGGCATCCTGAACATCAATGCACTGCTATATCCAAGTAGGCTGATATTAGGTGGGATGTAATGTCTCTACTGCCATGTACTGATTTTGCATATATCAGTGGCAGAGGGATGTGCTTGTGTGCGTGTTTAGTAGCTATCAGAATATTAAAAAGCATACCATTTAGCCAGCAGAAATACTAACATAAGGGTATAAAAGAAAGTATATGAGGATATTCACTGGTGAATTATAACAGTGCTCTCACTGGTACTGGAACTGTACAAGCAAAACTGGAATAATCATCGTGGTCATTGTAGAGATACTGAAGAGGGGGATACTTGCAACAAACGGGAGATTGGGCTTGAAACCTCAAAATTCTTATCCTAAGCCCTTATTGTTTAGCTATGGGAATAAAAAGGAACAGATCTTTCTGGTCTCATTTTCTTTATTTCACTTGTTTGTCTTCCTCCATAGGCAAATGTCATTCATTTCTATGGAAGAGATCAAGATCAAGTTGGCATCAGGAGTCTTCACATGAACCCTAAAGTGTTTGGGACCACCTGTTATGCTGGGGAGGAATGAATTAATCAAGCCTCCCACACATACTGCATTTAAGAGTTCACATACTTCTGCAGTAACAAAGCCTACAGTACCCGATAAAAGGGCAGGGATGGCAACAGGAGGAGCTAGAATAGCCATACTGGGTGGATTCAACATGTTTTAATAATGTTGTTAGCAAGGGCTACAGCCCTTCTTGTCCTCAGATGGTGCTTCCAGCACATCAGTAGGAGCTACTGGCTCCTTCCTAGAGGGCAGCATAAATATGGTGATTCCAAGAGCAGAAACTACTGGCAAGCCCATTGCAAAGACAGCTAACAACTCAGTATTGGGACCCGTTATTACAACCTTGTTGAGTGAAGGCTACATGAGTGAACAGGATGGAAGCCAGAGGCCTCCACCCAGCAGGATTGACTCTAGAAAAGAGCCTGAAAGTCCTGTATTTGCACATGGTGCAGAGGTGGACATCTTATCCAGGACTGTGGAGAAAAGCAATACCATCCACCCAAATATAATCAACTCAAAATCTCTATTCTAATATGTTTTCAAATATGCTCTGTTAACAGGGAAAGGTAGTAACAAAAACAAACGCTAATTTATTATCAGGCTCTGAACTATCTTTAACTTCCACTTAACTTGATATTTGTGATTCAATGCCCAGGTGATAGAATAAAATGCTGAAGATTACTCTCAAAGACCCTCCTCCATTTATCATTGACTTGTATTAACCAAAAAAAAAAAAAAATTCTAAAATTTCCTAAATATATAACCAGGAACAGAAGCAAATGGTAGTGATGATGATGATGATGATGATGATATTGTCAGGAGTGCTGAAAAACTAATTATACTTTACAGAAAGGACTTTATTTCCTCTCTCTTTATTCTTGTTCTTTGTCCAACTTAAATATTATATAACTGCTTTGAAGTTATACTAATGTACCCAACATATTCTATAAATCTTAATTTTAATTCCCTTTTGTTATTTAAAATTTTAAATTTCTTGACATTTTTACAAGACGCAGTTCCTTTTAAATTCTGAAAACTTAGAATTCTAAATAACGTCTAGTCACAATGGAAGGATAAAGTGCCATGTTAAAACTAGAAAAACAGAAAAAATAGCTAAAACCTGAATAAAAGCTCAATTCAAAATCTAGAAAAAAACTGTAGATTAGATAATCTTAGAAGTGTAAGATATACAGGATCAGCCAATGTTTTAATTTTACAAGTAAAAACTCTATTTAAGACTCTAAAAGTGATGCATCATATAGTTTTAATTAAGTCTGTATTTCCATAATCCTCATCTCTGAAGCTTGGCACTATGCTTTGAATGTAGAAGATATTTGACACAAGTATGCTGGATCCAATTAAATTAAGGGTTATAAATGTGAAATAAATATATTTTATTCGAATCTAACAAATCTGCATATATAGAAATTTGCATAGAAGTTTACTAATTCCACTGATCCCAAAGTCTTCTATACCAAACCGTAAGGTAATGGTTTTCCATGAGGCCTTAAAAATCATTAAGGAAAGCACTGTGCATATAAGGCCTCATTTTTAATGACTCCTCACAATACTTAAATAATTTAAATGATTTTTAAATGATTTAGTATTTAATAAAGTCACAAATATTTAAATAATTTTAATGACCCCACGCACACACAATATTTCAGTTCTGTAACAAACAGCTTCAAAATAAAATCGTGTTATTAATGAAATTTTAAGAAGACTTTTATTTTGAAGTTGTCCCAGAATATCCTGAGTTCAAAGCTGTTTCAAGTTGTAGAATAAATTTACATTTGATATGATGTCTCCAATGTCACAACAAGTGTATTAAATTTTATTGTAAATACATAACATATGTTAAAGGAAAATCTACCAACAAAGTAAGAACATTAGAAGTCCAGATAAATATTAGTAGAAGAATTCTACTTTTGATTCATTATATACAGTAAAAAAAGATACTACATGTCAAATAAATTTATAGATTTAATGTAGTAACAATCAAAATACCAATAAGGATAATTTTATAAAATATAAATTCTTGAGAGCAATTATATCAGCTAATTAATGCAATCAAAATTTCTCTTGTCATGCATTATATGTAAAAATATCAAAACTGAGTCATGTGGTTTTAAAAATAGGACAACAGAAATAAGAGATTTCAGAAGAAAATCCAAGCCAAATAAGATGTGATATAACAAGAGGAATGAGAGTTATCTCTAGATGAGGTGAATTAAACAACAAAAAAAATAAGACTAAGAAGTTTAATGAACTTGATAGCTTAAAAAAGTACACAAAATACACTCACACACACAAATTAAGGGGGAAAAGTTGCAGCTTGGGAAACATTTTGTGGTAAATGTAACTATTAGAGATTATTTGCCAGTCTTCACAGGAAAATGGCCAAAGAAAAGCTAGTATTAAAAAAAATTGTAAACCAAAATCAAGTTACTACCAACCCTATTACCAAGACTAATAAAAATGAAAAAAAAATGTTTAGGAAGGTGGTAGAGAAGCAAATTATAGTCATAAATTATTGATGGCTTAGAGCCATAATATTTTAGTTTATGAAACAGAAAAAATAGATAAAGGCATTCAATTTACTGGTGAACTGTTAGGCAGATGAGGTTATATTAATAAGATAAAACCAATGTTTCTTACTGTCCTTTCTCCTATGTCTGTATAGATATGATCCTTAAGTGAAGAAATGAAAGCATCAAACATACACATTGTTCATTGTTTCATTCAATTATTAATACTGACAATATGCCAGGAACTACAGCCTTAGAAATACATGTTAAGTAATACACAGTCTCTACCTTTATGGAACTCATAGTCCAGTAAATATTGATAATAATTCTGATTAGGATTGGATTAGGATACTGTCTTAAAGTTCTAAAAATAGTTTCTGTTAAGATGAAGATATTCGTTAAGTACTATATGCTGATTTTATTATCTCTACCATAAATTAATATGGAATTTGAGTGACTATGATCAATTTGCGACATAAGACATAATTGCTTCCTACTTGTTACAAAACAATATAGTATTTTTGAAATATAACACTGTTTGGAAAATTACTGTGAATTATTTTCTGTCCTAGACTGTTTTTCTGCCTATGCACTGAGTAGTTATACATACATACCTTTGCCATTACACTGCCTTTTGTATTAAGTGTTTTTGCATATTTTAATTGTGGCTTTAAATTTCATAACTCTAGTTAATTTTACTTAATTCTGAAATTCCTCCAAAGACTTGTGGTCTAAAACATACAGTAGGAATTTAAAGGTGATACAATAGAAAAAAATTAATGAATAGTGAGATGGTTTCAAAATTGTACTCAATGTTTTTAATGTTCTGGTATCATTTGGGGATTGTACTACATCATCTTCAGTGGTAAACATTATTCTACAATGTTTCATTATGCAAAAAATAAAAAAGCACTAACAATGCTTTTAAAGAGCCCTAAAATGTTTCCTTGTAAATAATTTTCTATTATTTTAACATAACTTTTAATTTGAAAATAGCATTCTTTAAAATGAACTATTTCTAGATCATAAATATGAAAACTCTCATAAATAATTCAATGTTTCTGGAACTAGCATCATGATCAAAATAAAACAATGACTTAAATGATGTAAAATATGTATTTCCATATGCATACATGTACAGCAAGTTAGAAAAACATTTTACTGATCTTTAAATGAAGAAAAACTACAAAGTGAATAAGATAGTAATTGGATTTCCAGGAAGAGAGAAAATATTTCCTTAAAAATATAAACAATTTTGATGTTTTATTTTATCTTAAGAAAACCAAACTGTTACCTGTGCAAGAATGGGGAATCCAAGGTTCCTACATCCATTACAGGGAGTTAATGCTTCCCAGAGTCCTGAGGGCCCACAAGTGTTTTCATCATCATCTTCTTCTTCCACTTCTCCTGGTGACAAATTTATTGTAGATGAAGTCCTCTGAAATTAAATGTATATTATACCAATATGTTATATCAGTGTTTTTTAGATATCTTAACATCACTTAATTTCTGTAGTGTATGTTAGCAAGCAAAATCAGCTTAATATTCACCACAGTTAGGTAGCTATGCCATGTGACTAAACAAAACAAATGTGTATAATTCAATTTAACTTGAATGTTTAAAAAATTTGAAAGTGAAAAAACCAGGTGAGAAAGACTAATAGGACACAAAGTTCATAATGAAGAACAGGACATGAAAATGACTCAAGAAAATATCTCAATAGCAACAAATGACAAAAATCTTATGATTTATAAATGCAATCAGATGAATAGCAAGAAAATGCTGAAACAAGAATTGCTAAAAAGTCAATTTTTTCACAATGTCTCCTTTTAAATAAAGAACTTCATAAAATTTTGTATTATACAGGTAATAGGGGTAATATTTTTAAAATTAATAATGGGATTTTCATGTTGAACCTGCATATTTACTTTTGCTACTTCCCAAATCCTATTAAAATGATGGCAAAGAGCTAGTAAGCAATGGTCTAAAGCATAAGGACAAGTATAACAAGAAAAAGATTAGCAGAAGAGCAATAACAAGAAAATTTTTAAGAGAATGATAAAGAAATGGGTAGGTATTACCTGATTTAGCAAACCTGAGAAAACTGAAAACAAAATGTTGGCTAGGGGGAGGAATAAGTAGCATGTCTATGTATGACTCAGCACCATTAAAAGGGCTTAAGAATTTCTATATTTGAAAGAGACCTTAGACCCATCTTCTCAACTGGCCAACAAAGTAAATCTTCATCACTAACAAGAAATTGGAGGTTTATTTTTAGGTGAGATTGAGGCAAGGGATTATGAATTCTAATAATCCATGCACGGTAAACAGAGGGGTGTCTGTAAAAACAAATAAATTAACTGAAAATCTAGTAGTTTTAGATTCCCAAACTATCCCAGGGTCTGCCTACCTTTGCCTTAAAGAACATGGCAGCTAGGTTTATATCCCCCAGGTAGGAGATAAAAATGTATTCCCCTCTGTAGAAATTGACTTCCCAAGATCTCTAAGTACCTAGTAAAATGATGTGTCTATGCCTTAAATCCTACTATGAAGCCCACCTCTCATAAAAGCTATACTCATATAAACAGTTTCTAATTTTGTAGGTAATTGTGAATAAGAATCTAAGCACCATCACACATTTGAAGGAAGCCTTTAATAGAGACCAAAACATATATACAGAAAAACTAAAAATTGTATTCACAAAGAAATAGAAGATTTTGCATCCATCAAATAAGAACAGAATGCTACAAACTAATAAACACATAAAACCCAATAGAAGAGTTGGAAAATAAGCCTGCAGAAATTTCTCAGAAGACAGAACAAAAGATGAGGAGAAAGTAAAAGTTAAGAAAACTAGGGGATCAAACTAAGAGGTCCATGTAGCTATGGGAGGAAATTATCAAAGAAACAATGCAAGGAATTTTGCCAAAACTGATGAAAATTCCATATTCAAAAAGCCTGATGAATGCTCAGCAAATGGAATTAAAGAAAAATAAAAGTAAAAACCTTCAGAAAGTTGGACACAACACTGATATATCATGATTATTGAAGTTAATCAAGATACTCTATATATTAAATTGTAAATGGCACCCATTTGCCCCCCAAAAAGTTGTTCCTTTAAAAAATAGATTAAAAAATAGATTATATGACTTTAAAATATAAAAATGTGTTTTTCTCCATTCATAGCTTACATTCCTTTTCATCAATTTCCAATAACTGAGAAATCATAAACCTAAAAAGCCCCTTAAGCAGTTACAGCCTATAAGGTAACAATAATAAACTATAATCTATTGAGCATTTACTATATGACACTACAGAGTAATAGGACTATTATTCATTATTTTAATTCACACAAACTAGGGCACAGAGAGGTCAAGAAAAACCAAGATCACAGAGCTGTAAGTGGCAGAAACAGGAATCTAATATCCAGACTACCTGATTCTAGAGCTGACCTCCCCCCCCTTGACCACTATGTTACGTGGCTTCTCATTCAGTGCAATATCCTGTAAAAACCAACATAGTAAATAACTGAGCTGATGCAACTGCAGTTTAAATTCTAAAAAGTATATTTGTTAATATATTTCTGCTACATGAGCAATTTGCTATCTGTGGCAACCAAATTTTCTGTAATTTGATACATATAGCCTATACTTTCATAAAAATACATTTTTCAAATTAGTAATAAAAGGTGATTATCAGGGATTTTTCATCCTACAGATATCCCGGTGAGAAAATCTTGGGGCATCTAAAACTTTATTCTAGCAAGATCATCTGTATGTCTGACCGATGCTATGCACAAAACAGAATAAAATAAAAATTAGCTTCTCATTCATCAACTCATGATTGTTTTGTTTGACCATCAATGCTGACATGGCATGGCACTATAAATCATTACATACTTGGTAAGAATTATCATCATTTCACAGATTAATCAGTTCTTTTCCATTTTTGTTAATGGTACTATAATTATCTGATCCAATCTCACAGAGAACTTGCTCTATCTCTTTCTCTCCCCCAGAGAAAAATTCTGTTTTTGTCTCTTCCCTACTCACACATCTCTGATTATTTCCCATTGTACAGTAAATAATATCCAAATTCCTCAAGGTTCTATGGTCAAACTATTTTTCAACACTTTTACTTACTCTACTACATACTCACCCAGACTACAACCAAGTGGAATTACTGATCTTTCCCTAATCATGCTCATTGCATTGACTCATGCCTTCCATTTTATGTCTCCATGAAGCATATTGTACTGGTTAAAAATTTAGGCTCTAAAATTAGTTCTAAGTTTTCAGCTTGCCTACTTATTAGCCTACTTATTAGTGTGATTTTCATCAGATGTGACCACTGTCAGCCCCACTTGTTTTATCTGCACAATGGAAAATAATACAGTAGGACCCCCCTCAGAATTTTTTCCTGATAATTAAATGAGGTAATAAAAATGAAGTGCTTGACACATAATAAAGTTTCAATAAATATTAACTATGATTTTAGCTATTATCCTCCTATAATCCCACTGATTCCTCAAAATACAGTTCAGATTTTACTTCCTTTCTGATTTCCCACAAAGAGAAAAGATGTGGCTCTCTCTTAAATGTCTATAGCTCTTTGTGTTTGTGTATTATGATATTCCACATATACCTTGAGATGATAGGTGGCATAGTGGCAAAAAGAAGTGGCTGTGAATTCAAATAGATACATATTTAAATCCTGTCTCTATACCATTTCCAACCTGTGTGACTTTGAGCAAATCATATAATCTTATTAATCCTAGTTTCCTTATCTGAAAAGTAGGAAAAATAATAATTGCTCCTTGATGGAGCTGTATGAGGATAAAATTAGTTGCATGAGTGACTGGCATATAAAAATTAATACATATTGATATTTTTATTATCATCTTTATCCTGAAAGAGTTGTACACACACCCCCAAAAAACCCACCTTATTTATCCTAGTTAATTGTAAGTTATTTGAAAGCAAACATTGTCTTACATTTGTATCTCTTACAATGTGTGTGCATAATAGAATTTAATGATTATTTATTGAATGAATTATCAATGAATTTCAAACTATCGTTTTCATTTACCTAGAAAATTTTACTAATATTAAGGAGTATATGTAATTGCATAGCAATCTCATTATAGTTGCTTTAGTTTTATTTTATATTAACCATTACCAGCAACATTAGCAGAAATAACAAAATTTATCAGTGGTTTATTACTGCCCCCTAAAGACAGTATATAAATTAACTGTGTAAAACCATTTTCCACTTGCTGCTTTACAATTTAAAATGCCTGGGAAAGATTTTTATCAAACTAAATATAATCTTCAATTATTTATGAAAAGAAAGCCACATGAACACACTTAAGCTTGGGAGTTTCCTTTATTTCAAATGCCTCTGAAACTTTTTATTGGAGATCCAACTGTGTTCCTAAAGTTCCAGAAATTCTTCCATAGAATATAGACTTAAATTGTCATGGTTTGAGCCTATTATCTTTCCTGTTTAATACACAGTAATTATGTCGATGAAAGATTGGACCAGTTATACACTGTCACAAAGGACAAAACTCACATTACATAAATACCATGGGGTGACAAATTTGAGCTCAAAGAAAAATACTTCTAGAATAATTATATCAGTCTAACATTAAGGAAATGTGATTTCCTTGTGGGGATATATATTTGTAGATATATATCATATTTTTTATTATGGCATAAACATAATAATGTACTAAATACCTATAATGGTGCTTTATAGTTTAAAAAAATTATTTCAGATAGAGAATAGCCAATAAAGTAGAGTAGGGACTATCTCTATTTTACAAGTGAAGAAGTAAGTGGATGCTCTTGCAGTGTTACTCAATTTGCAAGATCATCCTACAAATGAGGCTAGATTATAATTCACGTTTTCCGACTCTAGGTGTTATAATCTTTCTTCCACACCATGGAACCAAGCTCCTAATTACTAGAGCTCTTCAAAGGTATAAGAGATATTCAACTCAAGATGTTCAGAATGTCCACAGAGAAATTTCTTTGTCATGTGATAGTTTATAATTGATGGCCTTTAAATTATTTTGTAACTCTAAACTTCTATAAATCTATGCAGTATAGGATTAAGGGCCAATTATGATCCCATAGAGACCCTTAAAATCCTTATCAGTCAACTCTCTAATGCATGTCTTTATAAACATGGTGGTGAGGGGGAAAAGGAAAAGAAAGGCCAAGGCCTCCAAATGTTCCTGGAGAAGACCTCGGGTTCTTGACTTAGCCGGAATATAGGACAGCAATATGTGGGTGGGGAAATGGGATTATGGAATAGACAAGACTCATCCTACCAGATACAAAAACTAAAATGAAAAGTAGGGAAACTATCTCACTGAACTATCAATGCAAAGAGACCAGGCAGAAAGGGAGGCTCCAGGATGTAGGCAACCATTAGAAATGGAGATCAAAACAAAGAAAGACCATTTGGAATGGAAGTCAGCAATCTGGATGACTGTGGAGCTGGATTAACAAGTCTTTTTGTCTTTGTTTCTCAAAAATGAAATTGATTTATTGATTTCTTAATAAAGTTTAAAGTAATACATGCTTATTGTAAAACAAATCATTCCAAATTAAAAGTTATAAAAGAGGAAGTGAAGCTTTACTAAACTCATTCCCACTGTAAACATTCAGTGCATGTCTTTCCAGATTTTGTACTTGTCTAATGATTTTGCTAGGACAAACTCATAAACATGCGATTCTATGCCAAAAAGCACACCCATTTTAAACTCTGTAATATACTGTCAATGTTATCTCTAACTTCCTCTCACACAGTGACCAGAGAAGTTTTTTCATTATGACAATAAGATCGTGTTACCATCTTCCTTAAAAACATTCAATAGTAAAATTCAAAATTCTTCATGATCCAAAAGGCTGCATATGACTTGCCCTTACTCACCTCTCCAGTTTTGTCTTACCACCTTCTTCCTTCCCTTTGCTCATAACATTTACACAAACTACACTGTCTCTTTTCCTGGAATGTATCAAGTTTCCTCCTACCTAGAACTTCACATCGCATTTCTGTAGCAGAGACTTTTGTCTCCCAAAAGACATTCTCTCCTCTCCTATTTGTCTTTAGTAAAGAATGTCTAGCCCTCTTTTTCTATGGGTACAAAACCCTTTTAGTTAGGCATATGTCTGCTTTGAATAAAGACATTTCCCAACCCCTGCTGCAGCTAGGTGTGGCCATGTGATTAACTTAGAACCTTACAGCATAAAGGTATTCATAGAGTGATGAAACACGTTCTCCTTCCTCCAATTCCTTTTTCTCCTGATGGGAATGCTAATGAAATGGATGAAGTTGGAGCAGTCATCTTGAACCATGAGATATCTTTGGAACTAGAGAACATACACAATGGAGAAATAAAACAGAAGAGTCTTGGGTTCCTCTTGCTGGTGAATACTACCAGCTTTGGACTGCCTTAGCTCTAAGCTTTGCAAGTGGGAATGAAATAAACTTCTTAAGCCATTTGTTATTTTGGATTTTCTGTTACTTGCTATTGTACCAAATCCTAATAAATAAATTTCAGGAACATTCTCTTCTCTTGTCTTTGTCAGGATTAATCTTATTTGTGCTTTAGGTGTGAAATTAATTCCCTTCCTTTGGTAGGCTTTCTTATGCCACAGTCAGAATTAGTTTCCTTTCTTACACGTTTTCACAGCATCCTGCTTTTTTTAAATAGCAATTATCACAAATACAAATTTACAGTTACTTGTGTGATTTTGATTCAATATCTCCTATCCCTACTCAATTACTAGCTGCCTGATTTCAGAGATGTCTGTCAGACTAGCTACCACAAGCACTGCACTTAGCACAAGTGCCTGAAACATTAAAGAATATTTTTATTCCATAGGTGTTGAATGAATAAATGAGTTAAGGAAATAAATGCCAGCTTGCCTTCAAAACTGTTTTATTAATGTGAACAATTATACCAATTTAACTATAATCCAGATCTTAGTGTCCTTTATCTTCTGACTCCACTGAATTTACTTGCTCTCACTGTGTTCATCTTATATTCAAGCTAATGTAGAAATCATCATTTAGGAATGGGCAAGATGGCAGAGCTCAGTACATTTCACTCATCCATATCTCTCAAATGGAGAAGGCCTGAAGCCATAGGAACCCTTACAGAATCCAGGAGTTTGGGAGGAAAAGGAGACAGAGTCCACTGAGAAAAAAACCTTATAGTGTGAGTGACAACTGGAGAAGATAAAAATGGGCTAGGACCCAGGGACACGGAGGGAGAGGAGGTAGCCCCCTTTGCAGGAGCCATTGTGAGTAAAGGGGAAAAGAAAGAGTGACTGAAACTGCTCAAGGAACTGTCCCTGTCCCTGGAGAAGAGAAAAACCTCAGCTCTGGACACAGAGTGATCTGGTTTCCAGCTGTGTAGCGGACTTTGAGCTGGACACCCCGATCCCAGGTGAGGCCATGAGAAACTGCTTGCCAGTTCAACCTGGAGGGGAAGCAGAGCACCTGAGGCTACTCCACCACTCTTCTAGTTCAGCTTGATCCCCAGTAGGGAGGTGGCAGGTGTGAAACTGCTCAGAGGGACTCGGCTTGTAGGTTTATTTCCAGTGGTATCAATGGGGTGCGAGGACTAAGATCTGGAAATGAGGCATGGCTTGGGGCATAGAGCATGGCCCACCTTGGCTATACCTGTGGCACAGGGAGATCGGACCCAAAAGAGTGAGTTGTAACGCTTGCTTCCAGAAGGGACAGGAACACCGCCATTTTCCTCCCCACAAACACCAAGGTAGGACCTCAGGGAGCTGCCCAAGGGACACAGTGGAGGTGAATACTGACCTACACCAAACCACACCCATCTCTGCTACAGAGCTGTTTTTTTTTTTTTTTTTTAACTGGAGGTGAGTCAAGACCAACATGGATGCACTGCTGTGATTAATTCTAGATCAATTCTTTCTATTCAGATATATTTTCCTTTGTTTCATTTTATCCCTCCCCTCTTGCTGGACTGAGCACTCTGGTCATTGGTTTGATTAAACAGTCACACTTAATCCATTCTCTAGATGTATATTCTACACCTCCACCACTACCTTTCTATCTCTCTCTCTGGAGTAATCAGACTATCCACTTTCTCTGAGTAACATTATCTCCATTTCTTTCTCCTTGCCTCTTACCATATCCTCCTCTTTCTCTCTCTGAATTAAGCCTCTTAGTCTCTGTCTGGTCATCGTCCAATTTTGCTTCCTTCCTGCCCCATCATTTCTCTCTTTGTGTATGCTCTTCCATCAGCACTGTACACACTCTGCTCTTTATTTGTGGATGAGAATTCTGGTTTTATGCTTTTAGACTGTCTTTTGTCTTTTGGGTTTTCTTTTTTTTCTTTTCTTTTTTCTTTTTCTTTTTACTTTTACTATTCATTTTTCCTCCTTCCTCTCCCCCTCTTTTTATTTTCTTTTTCCCTTTTGGTTTGCATGTTTGTTGGATTTGTCTATGCATTTGTGTGCCTTTGTTCCCTGTGTGTTGGTCTGTTTTCTTTTCCAGGGCTACCTCAAGAAACAAGCCAAAGTACACATGGTAGGGAAATAAAATTTCCCTACAAGTAGGGAAATAAAATAACAAAGGTCTCAACAAGAGAGACCAAGAGAACCATTTAAAGAACACTTACTGAATGGACAGGCCCTGGACAGTCAAAGAGCCTTCTTTAATATAGCAGTACTCACAGGTGCAGAGTGCTTAACAAGCTTTTAAAACTAACAACAGACAGGAAGCTAGCCAAAATGACAGGATGAAAGAACTCTCCTCTAAAGAAATTCCAGGACGAAATGACAGCGAAAAAACTGCTCAAAAGAGATATAAGCAACATGACTGAACAAGAATTTAGAACAACAGTCATAAAATTAATCGCTGGGCTTGAAAAAAGCATGGAAGACATCAGAGAAACTATTGCTACAAAGACTATGGAGCTTAAAAATAGTTGTGATGAATTTAAAAAATGCTATAAATGAGATGCATAATAAAATGGAGGTGTCCAGTGCACAGAGTGAAGAGGTAGAGAGGAGAATAGGTGAATTAGAAGACACAATTACAGAAAAAGAGGAAGCTGAGAAAAAGAGAGATAAACTGATCCAGGAACACAAAAGGAGAGTTTGAGAGCTGAGTGATACAATCAAACGAAACAATATTCATATCGTAGGAATTCCAGAAGAGGAAGAAAGAGGGAAAGGCGCTGAAGGAGTCCCTGAACAAATTATAGCTGAGAACTTCCCCAATATGGGGAAGGAAACAGACATTGAAATCCAAGAGGCACAGAGAACTCCCTTTGGAAGTAACTTGAATCGATCTTCTGCACGACATATCATAGTGAAACTGACAAAATATAAGGACAAAGAGAGAATTCTTAAAGAAGCTAGGGATAAAAGGGCCCTAACATACAAAGGGAAACCTATCAGAGTGGTTACAGACCTATCAATTGAAACTTGGCAGGCCAGAAAGGAATGGCAGGAAATCTTCAATGTGATGAATGGAAAAAATATGCAGCCAAGAATCCTCTATCCAGGAATCCTGTCATTCAGAATAGAAGGAGAGATAAAAGTCTTTCCAAATAAACAAAAATTGAAAGAATTCATCACTACTAAAACAGCTCTACAAGAAATCCTGAGGGGGACTCTATGAGGGAAATGTTGCAAGGAACGCAAGGTATCAGAGAAACCACAAGCATGAATCCCACAAAAGACACAATGACTCTAAACCCACATATTTCAATAATAACACTGAATGTAAATGGACTAAATGCTCCAATCAAAAGACATAGGGTAGTAGAATGGATTTAAAAAATAAGACCCATCTATTTGCTGTCTACAAAAGCAAAACAACACCTCAGATTANCAAAAAATAGAAATTGAAGGAAAACTTCCGGACTTGTTCTACGAAGTCAGCATCACTTTGATTCCCAAGCCAGACAGAGACCCGCAAAAAAAGAGAACTACAGGCCAATATCCTTGATGAATACAGAGGCAAAACTGCTCAACAAGATACTTGCTAATCGAATTCAACAGCACATAAAAGGAATTATCCACGACGATCAAGTGGGATTCATTCCTGAATTACAGGGCTGGTTCAATATTCACAAATCAATCAATGTGGTACATCATATTAACCAAAGAAAAGATAAAAACCATATGATCCTGTTAATAGATGCAGAAAAAACATTTGACAAAATACAGCATCCCTTCTTAATAAAGACCCTCGAGAAAGTCGGGATAGAAGGAACTTACTTAAACATCATAAAAGTCATCTATGAGAAGCCCTCAGCTAACATCATCCTCAATGAGGATAAACTGAGAGCTTTCCCGCTGAGATCAGGAACACGACAGGGATGTCCACGGTCACCACTGTTGTTTAACATAGTGCTGGAGGTCCTAGCATCAACAATCAGACAACAAAATGAAATAAAAGGCATCAGAATTGGCAAAGAAGTCAAACTTTCACTTTTTTGCAGATGATATGGTTGTCTACATAGAAAACCCAACAGACTCCACCAGATGCCTACTAGAATTGATCCATAATTCAGCAACGTTTCAGGGTACAAAATCAACATACAGAAATCAGTTGCATTTTTACACACCAATAATAAAGCAACAGAAAGAGAAATCAAGAAACTGATCCCATTCACAATTGCACAAAAAAAAAAAACCCATAAAATACCTAGGAATAAACCTAACCAAAGATATTGGATCTGTATGATGAAAACTATAGAAAACTTATGGAGGAAATTGAAGAAGACACAAAGAAATGGAAAAACATTCCATGCTTATGGATTAGAAGAATAAGTACTGTTAAAATGTCATTACAACCCAAAGCGATGTACACCTTCCATGAAATCCCAATCAAAATTGCACCAGCATTCTTCTCAAAACTAGAACAAACTATCCTAAAATTTGTATGGAACCAAAAAAGACCCCGAATAGCCAAAGTAATATTGAAGAGGAAAACCAAAACAGGGGACATCACCATCCCAGATTTTAGCCTCTACTACAAAGCTGTAATCATCAAGACAGTATGATATTGGCACAAAAACAGACACATAGACCAATGGAATAGAATAGAGAATTGGACCCACAAATGTATGGCCAACTAATCTTTGACAAAGCAAGAAAGAATATCCAATGGAAAAAAGAAAGCCTCTTTAACAGATGGTGCTGGGAGAACTGGACAGCAACATGCAGAAGAATGAAACTAAATAATTTTTTTACACCATACAAAAAATAAACTCAAAATGGATAAAGGATCTGAATGTGAGACAGAAAGCCATCAAAATCCTAGAGAAGAAAGCAGGCAACAACCTCCTTGACCTCAACCGCAGCAATTTCTTACTTGACACATCCCCAAAGGAAAGGGAATCAAGAGCAAAAATGAACTATTGGGACCTCATCAAGAGAAAAAGCTTCTGCATGGCAAAGGAAACAACCCATAAAACTAATAGGCAACCGACGGAATGGTTAAAGATAGTTGCAAATGGCATATCAGATAAAGGGCTAGTATCCAAAATCTATAAGGAACTCACCAAACTCCACACCCGAGAAACAAACAATCCAGTGAAGAAATGGGCAGAAGACATGAACAGACACTTCTCCAAAGAGGACATCCAGATGGCCAACAGACACATGAAACGATGCTCAGCATCCCTCCTCATCAGGGAAATATAAATCAAAACACTGAGATACCACGTCACTCTAGTCAGGGTGGCTAAAATGAACAAATCAGGAAACTACAGATGCTGGTGAGGATGTGGAGAAACAGGCACCCTCCTACACTGCTGGTGGGAATGTAAACTGGTACAGCCCTTCTGAAATACAGTGTGGAGGTTCCTCAAAAAATTAACAATGGAACTCCCCTATGACCCAGCAATAGCACTGCTAGGAATTTACCCAAGGGATAGTGAGGTGGTGATGCATAGGGGCACATGTATCCCAATGTTGATAGCAGCACTCTTAACAATAGCCAAAACATGTAAAGAGCCTAAGTGTCCATCAACGGACGACTGGATCACGAAGATGCGGTTTATCGGGGCGCCTGGGGGGCTTAGTCGGTTAAGTGTCCGACTTTCGCTTAGGTNAAAAAAAAAAAAGAAATTAAAATACAGTCAATTATTTCCTAAAAAAGAAACAAATACTATTTTTCAGAGTTCCCTTTTTAAAAATCATATTTATTAAAGTTTCTGTAATATGCATGCATTTTAAATGTACAGTTTGACAACTTTTAATAAACGCATACAATGAGGGAGTTTGGGGCAAGCTGAGGGCAAAATACAGGCTGCTACATACCCGACTCCCCAGGTGGAATATGTGTGATATTCCTTGGACAGTCCTGGCTACATAAGAACAAAGGAAAGGGGGTTGACTGCTTGCCATGGTAATGTGGGAAACTAAGGCAAATGAAAAAAGAAATTCCCTTACTGCCTACAGCCCAATTGACAAGTCCTTGAAACTGGCAGAGTGACCTCCCTCTAGGAGCTCAGCTGCCTCAAGAGTGACACTTTGCTGGGGGCAAAAGAAAACCTTAAGCTTAACATTATCCCAACCTCGAAGATCCTGTAAATCTATTTACTTTATCTCAAGGATATGCCTCACCTAGGCCCCAAGATATATGCTGGCAATCGCACTCTAAGCTTATGGCCCCCTGATATACACCTGAAGGGTCTCATGACTGACATTTTATTAAACGATAATAAATGGTGTTTCCCTAGCAACATCTAGCCCCTCGAGGTTCTGGAATCCTTACTTCCAAAATACCTTAAGACTTATTCTATCCCTAACCCCCTCCTAACATGAGGGTATATAATGAGTTACCCGTCATAATCCCAGTGCAGCTCTTCCTGCCCATGGGTCCTGTCCCCATGCTTTAATAAAATCACCATTTTTGCACCAAAGACATCTTTAAGCTTTCTTGGCTGTCAGCTCCAGACCCAATGAACCCTCCCCCATGTCCTCAAACTTCATCATATACAACTGAGTTGTAGTCACCACACAGTTGAGATACAGAACATCTCCCTCACCACAAATGCCTGTGCTCCTTTCTTATAAATACTCACCCACTGTTGGCCACAGAAACCTTTTTTCTGTCACTGAATTAGACATGTCTTTTCTAAAACTTCACAAAAATGGGATCATAAGAATACACTTTATGTCTGTCTTATTTCATTCAATATAACATTTTTGAGATTTATCTCTATTTTTTGTGTATCTGTAATTTATTCCTTTTTAATGAAAAGTAGTATTCTACTGAATGGATATGTCAAAGTTGATTTATACAGTTGTCTGTTGATAGACATTTAGGGCATTTCCAGTTTGGGGCCATTATGTATAAAGTTGGTGTGAACATTCATGTAAAAGTCTGTGTGTGGACATAAACTTTTGTTTCTCTGGTTAAATATCTAAAATGTCAGGTCTCATGGTATATCTTAAACTTTAAAAGAAATTGTCACAATGTTTTCCAAAGTGTTTGTACCAATTTACATTCCCATTAGGTGGAGACTTCAAGTACCTCCACATTATTAGCAACACTTAATTTTAGCCATTGTAATGGGGGGGGTGGAATAGATACCTCATAATGCTTTAGTTTCCATTTCTGTGATTACTAATGTGTTAAGTGTCTTTTTCTGTGCTTGGAGGCCATACAAAGAGTTTGTGTGTGTGTGTGTGTGTGTGTGTGTGTGTGTGTGTGTGTGTGAAATATCCTTTCAAATCCTTTGCCTATTTTTATTGGGTTAATTTGATTTCTTATTTTGAATTGTAAGAGGTTCTTTTTTTTTTTTTTTTTGGAGCAGTTTATGGTTCACAGCAAAACTAAGAAAGGAACAGAGATTTCCTATACCCCCATCCTCGCACATGTATAGCTTCTGCCATTATCAACATCTCCTACCAGAGTGGTACATTTGCTGATGAACCTACACTGACACAACATAATCACCCAAGCCCATAGCTTACATTACATTTTTATAATGACATGCATCCATCATTATGGTATCATACAAGGTATTTTCATTGCCCTAAAGATCCCCTGTGCTCCACCTATTCATCCTCTATTACAACCAGTTTTTGGTTTTGTTTTTTTACTGTCCCCATAGTTTTGCCCTTTCCAGAATGTCATTTAGTTGGGATTATACAGTATGTAGTCTTTTGAGGTTGGCTTTTCTCACATAGTAACACACATTTAAGGTTACTTCATGTCTTTTCATGGTTTGATAGCTCATTTCTTTTTAGTGCTGAATCACATTCCACTGTCTTCATGTACCACAGTTTATTTATCCATTCACCTACTAAAGAACATCTTGATTTCTCCCAAGTTTGGGAAATTATTAATAAAGCTGCTATAAACATCTGTGTGCAGGGTTTTGTGTGGACATGTTTTCAACTCCCTTGGGTAAGTAGTAAGGCATGGGAATGTTGGATCATATGATAAGAATATATTTCATGTTGTAAGAAACTGCCAAACTGCCTTCCAAAGTGGCTGTACCATTTTGCATTCCCACCAGCAATGAGAGTCCCTCTTGATCTACATGCTTAGCATTTGGCCTTGTCAGTCTTCTGGACTTTGACCATTCTAGTAGGTGATTTAATTTGTGGTTTTATTTTGCATTTCCCTGATGACAATGTGGAATATCTTTGCATATATTTAGTTGCCATCTATATATATTCATTGATGAGGTGTCTTTGAAGGTCTTTGGCCCATTTTTAGTCTATTGTTTGTTTTCTTATCATCGAACTTAAAGAGTTCTTTATATTTTTTGATAATGGTCTTTTATCAAATATGTGACTTACAAATATTTGATCCTTGTCTGTGACTTATCTTCTCATTCTCTTGATATTAACAGCAAAAGTTTTTTAAATTTAAGAAAGTCTAGCTTATCAATTATTTCTTTCATGGATCCTACCTTTAGTGTTAAGTCTAAAAAGTAATCACCATACCCAAGGTCATCTAGATTTTTCTCCTATGTTTTCACCTAGGAATTTTATAGTTTTTGTTTTCAGTTTATGTCTATGATCCATTTTGAGTTAATTTTTGTGAAGAATGTAAGGTCTGTGTCTAGATTCATTTTTTGCATATGAAAGTCCAGAGTTGTAAACTTTTTAAAATATTCTATATTCTTGCTTAATATATCTTTTGTGTTATTTACTTAATATCTAAGAAATCTTTGCTTACCTGATGTCATAGAGATATTCTGTTTCCTTTTGTAAATTTCAAATTTTTATATTTTGGTCTTTGATCCATATTGGGTTAATACTCATGGAGAGTTGGAATTTTGAAAGTCATTTTTAAAAATATGGACATAAGTTGTTCTAACCCCATTAGATTACCCCCAATGAAAAGATAATCTTTTCCCATTAAAGTGCCCAAAATTTTTTTTGAAAACAAATTGACCATATAGGTGTGGGTCTATTTTTGTACTCTTTCCATTTCTGTTCTACTGATCTGTAATTCTCTCCTCATGCCAATACCACATGAGGTATACTTACTATAATATACCTTTATAGTAAGCCTGGAAACCTAATCCTCCAAATTTATTCTCTTTCAAAATTGTTTTAACCATTATGTTATCTCTGACTTTGTGAAAAAAAATTAGGATACACCTGTCAATAACTGGGGAAAAAAAAGCTTGCTTGGGTTTTGTTCAGAATTTCACTGAATCAACAGGACAAGTTAGGGAGAAGAGATATGTAAACAATATTTAGTCTTCTGGTTTATGAATACAATATACTTCTCCATATATTGGGTCTTTACTTTGCATCTATGATGTTTTTATAGTCTTTGGTATACTACTCTAGTACACACCTTTGAAAATCCATTTGGATAAACATGCATTTCATGTTTTTGGAAAATATTTTCAATGGCCTTATTAGATTAATTTCAACATCAATTATTCATTTAAAAGTAAAGTTGATTTTATTTACTGCCCTTGCATCCTGCTAAATATACATTTTGGTTCTGATTTCTTTTTTGTGTATTTTAAAGAATTTTCTAAGTAAACACTGATGTAATCTGTGAATTACTGTTCCTTAAATCTGAATGCCTTTCTTACTTTTGCCTTATTAAACTGTCCAAAATGTCCAGTACAATATAATATAGAAATGGTAAGAGCAAACACCTTTGTCCTATTTCCGATCTTAAATTAAAAGTATTCAGTCTTTTGGGGTATTCACTTTCAAATGCCCACTCTCTGTAAAAACAGCTTTTATACTATTCTTACTTTCTAATCTTTTACTCTAATAAACTTTGGCCTGCTGCTCATTAAAAATAAAAGTATNTGGAGAAGGACACTTGTGGGGATGAGCACTGAGTGTTATGTGGAAACTAATTTGACAATAAACTATTTGTAAAAAATAAAAATAAAAATAAAAGTATTCAGTCTTTCAACATTATGAAATTTGTTGGCTTTAGCATTTTTGTAGAGGGCCTTTTAAAGATGAGAAAGTTTGGGGGCACCTGGGTGGCTTAGTCGGTTGAGCATCTAACTTTGGCTCAGGTCATGATCTCACAGTTAGTGGGTCCAGGCCCCACGTCGGGCTCTGTACTGATAGCTCAGAGCATGGAGCCTGTTTCAGATTCTGTATCTCCCTCTCTCTCTGACCCTCCCTTGCTCACACTGTCTCTCTCTCTCAAAAATAAAAAATAAAACATTAAAAAAATAAATAAAGATGAGAAAGTTTCTTGTATTCTCGGTTTATTGAGAATCTGTATCGTGAATGGATGCTTTTTCTATACTATTTATATAATCATATGTTTATCTTCTTTATTAATATGGTAAATCATATCAATTGATTTTAGACTGTTAAAATAACTCTGCCTTTCTAGTATATAACTCATTTGTTCATGATGTTTAATCTTTTCAATATATTACTGATTACTGTTTTGTTAAGAATCTTTGATAAGGTGTTCATGAGTGGTATTGATGTAAAGCTTTATTCTTGTGAAATGTCTTTGGTGTTACAGTAATGCTGACCTCATATAATAACTTGGGAACAACCTTGATCCTTTAATTTCTAAAAGGTTTTTCATCTATGAACCATCTGAGGCTTATGCTTCCTTGTGGGTAAATTTTAATTAATGTAAGTATATAAAATATAATTATATTACCTAAGTACATAATTAATTGTATTAATTGATTACTTCTTTATTCAATTCAAATTTTATTGTCTATATCTACTATTTCAAATATATTCATTAAAATTTTTTAAGCTATCTGTTTCTCAACAACTACTGTCAATAAGACTAAACTTGAGAGTGAGGAAATGGAAAGACTCAGAACTCAAGGTATAGAAAGATATATATATAAATAACTAGACAGTAAAAGTAGACCAAAATTATGAGCATGAAGAGATATGAAAACAAAGCACTAGGAGAAGATAAAGAAGGAGCCATTCATGGAAGAAAGAATTCAAAAAACTGCTTGCACTTAAGCAACAGTAGTACCTCATTAGATAAAAACCTGACAAGAGGGGAATAAGAAGTGGAAGGACTTCATGATCATGACAATGCCAAGTGCTTACTGTGTTAGCACATATAATCAGGTATGAGGAAGGGCATAGTGGGATGATGGCACAGAAAAAAAATTGAAGCTCTGTTGTGGGAAATGGGTAGTTTGAAACAAGTTCAACATTTGCCAAGGCGCAATTTTCTACAACTAATGCTATGATGATGATAAATAACCAGAAAGCCCCTATGTGGCTAGATACAAAGGATACAGTAACTACCTCTCTGAATTCCACAGTGCAGAAGGTCCTGACATCTTGGTCTATTGTTTTGAACTATCTGCTAGATGTCACAGAAAGTATATCTCATCTTTATGGTTATAGAGCCAATATTTTCTATTATTTGTGTAACCTGAAAAATGACTATCAGAGTTCTGGGCAGATTATGTATATGTACTTTTGGCTCAACAACTCTGGTCCTTTCTCATTTTTTATTTCTTCTTTGAACAACTGTAAAACAGAAAGGCTAATGTGTCATCATGTATGTAAATACATATATGCTCATGTGTAGTGTATATGCATTGAACATATACACAGAATATAAAAGGTATATTTGAAGGGGAAAACAAGTCCAAAAAGACTTTTAAAGTTCATCAAAAGATAAAATAGCAATATTTTACCATTTTCAATATGTAGTAGCATATTACTTGCCATTCCTCACATTTATATTACATATACTGTTCTCTTTATTATACTGTATTTTTAACCATTTGGGGGGAGGGGAAGCAGTTGTTCAGTAATATGAAAGTAAAATTCTGGAAAAGCAAAGAATGTGATTGAAAGTGTATCACTTAAACCGTCAACAAGTAACGAAACGTGCAGCTAAAACATTTTACATTATTGAAAAGTAAATGAATACAAATTAGATATTAAGTTTGTTAGATGAGCAGAAAACTGATTGACTCTAGGTCATAATGACACTAAATCAAAGTAGAATAAATAGAGTAGGAATATAATCGGGGATGTTTCATAGTCTGTTAATGTCCAAGGGTAGGTTAAGGACACATCATGGTTAAGAGACGTGTAACAGATGGTTTTGACTGATTTGATACTATTGGGCAACTACCATGATTCACATTATTGGTTGCAGGAAATTACATAATAAAACAATCTTCAATTTATTTTTTAACTCTTTTTAAAAAATTTTAAATGTTTTATTTATTTCTGAGAGAGAGAGACAGTATGAGCAGGGGAGGGTCAGAGAGAGAGGGAGATACAGAATCCAGTGCAGATAAGTTAAATTATTTATTAGGGTTTTAAAGCCATGTGTCCTGACAGAAATTTTCTAGGCTTGTGTTCTTGGTTTATGATAAACTCATACTCAGGATAACTTCAGATTTAGGATATTTTCTAATCCTACAAGCATCTTCATCAATTTTGTTGGACGCAGTGAATATGAGAGGGTGCATTCTGGAGAAAGGAAAGGGTCTGAATGAAATCTTCAGAAGCAAATCCTTGAGGTTAATTTTTTACCTCAAGGCCCAACATTTACCTGGTTGATTTAAAGTCATAAATATACTATCTAAAATAGACTCCCTTGCCAGGGGCAACAGTTGGTTAAGGAGGAGGTCTATATCTTACCTATGTTTATACTCTGAGGATCTGGAGTAGTGTATGGTATAGAGTGGATTATTTGAATGCTGGATTTAATATGCTTCTTTTATATCCTCAACAGCACCCAATAAATGTTTTTTGATTGCTAAATTTCACTAATTTATACTAGCAAGGAAAATCAAAACTAATGTTTTCTCCCCACCAAAACTATCTTTAAAGAACAGAGTAACAACATTTGAGCATTAAAGGGAAATTGAGTGGCTCAGTCCGTTAAGCGTCTGACTCTTGATTTTGGCTCAGGTCACGATCTCATGGTTTGTGAAACAGAGACCACATCAGAGCACTGCAGAGGCTAGAGAATTTTTTCTCTCCTCTCTTTCTGTCCCTCTCCCCACTGGCACATGCTCGCTCTCTAACATTTAAAACAAAACAAAAACCAACAAACTAAAACAACACGAGCAGTTTTAAAAACCTATCACTTTCTTGAGATAATTTTTTACGTAAAAGAAAACTTTACAGATGCACCAGGACAAGTTTTAAAAAAAATGCAATACCCTTCAACCTGTGCAACATTCTTGCCACCTGGTAGCATTTAATGAAATCTCTCAGATCCAAGATCAAACACCTGAATTGAAATGTCTGAGCCACCTTCTATCTAGCGCTGGCATTGAACCCATGCTGGATAAGTCATCTGTCATCTGTCTGAGATACTAAAGTGGGAGGCACCCATGACAAAGACATCAACAATTTCTTGATTTACCAGATGCTACTATGGATTCATTCCCCAATGCTCCACCTTTTATCACCCTAATGGCGAACTAATTTCATCTACAAAAAAAGAAATTGTTTTTGTAGTCCAGCGATGGACTTCCACTTTCTGAAAAACCTTTTCAGGGACACACAACTCTGACCAAACAGAACTACTCCAAACAGATCTGCCCCCATACCATTAAAATCATTTATATCACCAGAGGGTGCCATCCCATTACTGCCTAAAGTCAAAGTCTCTTCCTGGAACAGCCTGCATCTAATAACTGGTCAGTGAAGTCCAGTCATCTTCCAACCTAGCACAACTCTAAAGGGTCAACCCAACTTTAGAGCTCCCTGTGATATTGGCCAACCCTTAAGGGACCATCCAGTGGACTACAAATCTACTTTCTCCAATGAGATCTGAATCATAAACTTGTGAGAGAGCCTCTCATCTAAGTTTGTCTTTCCTTGGGTATTCTCCCTCAGCCATAGAATACTTTTATGTTTTGTTTTACGTATTTTAGTTACTCTCCTACCAGTCTTATAATCTTTTATGTCAAGCTTTGCCTGTTTGAATTGCTATGTGATATCTGTCTCCTAATATGACCCAGACTAAATAATTTTTAGGTGAGGATAGCTCCAAGCATGTGCTATGGTTGAAAGAAGAAAGCAATGAATGGTGCTGAATCCTGGAAAATTCAGTCAGTTACTGAAAAGCAGACTAAAGAACTGGAGCTCTTCACACCAAAGTATATTTGATTTAAAGTACAACACTTTTCAAAAGACAGAAAACTATATTTGATTCCCTAGAAAATTCTAACAAAAGTTAGAATAAGAGGTTAGCTTCTTTCTAGAAAATAATCTCTCTAAATGGATGCTTGCTAGACATTGCAAATTAAGTGCTCATACCAACCAATTATTAAAGTTTAGATGTGTGAATCTACTAGATCCAAAGTAACATGGGATTAATAACATCAATGACCAATTGGAGATATAATGTTTATATAGCCTTTATTTCATTTAAGAATGAGAAAATGGCAAAAAGGTTTTCAAACGGGAGGAGACTATTAACACATGCTGTAGCATACAAAGGAAGTATTTTCTAGAATATGTTTTTATCTCTGAAATTAATTTTATATAAGAAACAAAAGCCAGATTTAGTATCTTTTAAAACATTAAAAAAGTAATCCGTGTGAAACTGTGCATAAAAGAGGTAACATAGCACACCTATCGTTTGAAAAATCTGCTTACAAGGGCAGCCCTTGGCTGGTTGCTGGCAACTTGGGTCTCTGAGGAATTGCTATCCCTCTGACAAAAGTGACTCACTGTGCCTAAACTATAAAAAAAAATGATTTGTGCTAACCATCTGATTTCCTTTTGGGAGTGTGAGATTGCGGTACATGCTAGGCAGAGGGTGTCTACATGACTAGACCCCAGTAAAGATCTGGAATCTGAATCTTTTTTTTTTTTTTTGAATCTGAATCTTTAATGAGTTTTCCTGGTTGGCAACATCTCTTAATACTGTAACAACTCACTGCTGGGAAAATTAAGTTCATCCTCCCTGACTTCCCTGGAAGAGGACCCTTAGAAGCATGTGTTTGTTTTCTTCCCAACTTTCCTATGCATTTTTTCCCTTGTCTGACTTTGTTTTTTATATTTCCCTGTAATATATCATAATTGTGGGTATAACTATTATGCTAAATCCTGTAAATCCTCCTAGTAAAACCTGGAGGTGACCTTGGGGAACTGCAACACAAAAACTTAAGCAGGGAATGACAAGAAAAGTTGAGACAAAGGTACAAATAAAACTGGCTGATAAAATAAAATAATGGATTATAAAATTCATATTCTTTTCAGAAGTCTCTAATAGCCAAACTGATGTTACAAAATGTCATATTAGTGTTTTGAAGAAACTTGCCCAAATCCACAGAAAAAGAATAAAAATATGTCAGAAAATCTGGTGCATCAAAAAAATCAAGAATTGCAATGTAGTCTAGGACAGATAATCCCAGATGAATAAGCCTCTGCAGCAGTGGATTCTGAGGAAATCATCAAAATTAGAATGCCAGAATACTGTCCAGAATCAAGAAAGATCAGGTGTCTGCAGGTGCTTGCAAAAGAATTGTGTCTGGAGATATTCTGGCAAAAACTTTTAATTCTAAGAAAAAAGAATAAACTCTTCAGCCTTTCAGAATGAGCATTCAGATTGCCCACTGTACTAGTGAGAATTGTTGGATACAAAAACTGACTCTGGTTAAATGACGCAGAGCATACATATATGTATTAGACAGGTCTTAGAGTCAATAAAAAGCATAAAAATTCAGGCACAAGAAGACACTCTTGGAACTCAACTCTGTTGTAACCACAGTAAGCTATTTGGAGATCTTTGCCAATAGGAAAGTTTTCACATCTTAAGTATCCAGAAAACAAAGACATGTATATTATACATTTTTCATTATAATTATGAAAAATATCATATTATTTTTAGGCGAAACAATTACATGCTTATAAAACTCAACAAGATCAGCTGAAAATTATTATGGTTTAGGAAGGTAAAATATGGCTACTGATTATAAAATAAACATAAAAGTTAAGTCTTTCTATATACAAGAAAAATTTCCTAGATATATAAGAGAAAACAAATATGATTCAAATAATTTGAAAATCACAACCAAACAGCTAACAATAGCCTTAATGAGAAATGTGGGGGACCTTAGGTAAGTAAAGCTCTGAGATTATAAAACATAAAAACGCATGTCTGAGAGACAAAGGAAAACTAGTTCAAATAGAGAAATGCCATAATCTTGACTGAGAAGGCTGAATGTTCCCAAGTTGGCAGATCATCCTCAAGTAAAGGCATATTGGTTATAATTATAATCAAACTCTACAGACTCTTTCTGTAATTTAAAGTAAAATGAGGGCTGAAGTTGTATCACAACTGCACATAACAGATCACAGTTGAACAATAAATACTTTTTGTTGAATGGTTAAAGTAACAAATTGATCCTTGTTGAGTCTGTGGGGAAAGGTGGCAAAATGAACTGGAAATTCACTAGAATAAAGAGAAAAAAAGCTAAGGAAATTATGAAAAAGAAGATAAGTACTATAAAAGTGCTTATGCAAGAATGATAGAAAAAAATAGCTAGTTCAGAACTTAATAAATAATCTTGATTATGTAAATACTTTAAAAAGGAGGCATCAAAAATCTATAGAAAATGAGTGGATTACTTAATAAACTATCATGGGAAGGAAGTTTAAAATGTCTGGGGGAAAAAACTTAACCTTCTTTTTACATACCATAGCAAATGAAACCATGTAAATTAAAGTCTTTTGTGGAGGGAAAAAAAGCACTTTCTTTTAAAGGAATTTCTAATAAAAATAGTATTAAACATCCATAAAAATGATTTAGAGACATCATTTCATAAAAAATTTAACCCCTATATTTGAAAAACATTCTTAATAAAATTTTAAAATAAATTAGAAGCGTGGAAAATTATTTACAATAAATGCCACAAAATAATAGCATTCTTAGTATGCAAAGACCCCACAAATCAATAAGTAAAATAGGATAGTAATCTTAAAACATATAAAAGGCTTGAAAAGATTGATTTAAAAGTAATGCAACTGGCCACTGATCATATAAAAAGTGTTTATTACTATTCAGAGAAATAGAAATTCAAATAGCAAAGAGCTAACTTTCACTGATCAAACTGGAACTTTTTTTAAAGCACACATGCAATGCTGATGAGGGGCACTGAAATAGGAATATAAATTGATTAAATCTTCTGAAAATAAGTTGATAGTGTATATAAAGAACCTAAAAACCAGTTTCTTCTCTTTTATCTCTTTTAAAAATTCTACTTCTCGGTATCTATACTAGAGGAAAAATGTGATATTTAGTTTAAAGAATTATATAATTGAGAGAACATAACATGTAACGGAAAAACAATGTTAAATAAATTAGGTTATATCCATATGATGAAATATTTAACTCTTTATAAATCATGTTCTCAGAAATTAATAATATGGATAATTTTTTATTTTAATATATTTTTAAAGCAGTGCAACAAACCCTGGGCACGTCATTTTGGTTTTAATATATTTTAATCAAAGTTGTCTCTAAATAGTGAAATAATGGCCAATTCAAATATGTTTTCTTTATACTTTTCTGAATTTTGCAAACTTTCTACAATCAACTGGAAATACTTTTAGAAGCCAGCAAAGATTATTGACTATATGCTTTAACAATTTACTTCAACTCTACCAATCTAATCACAAAAAAGGTAGGATATTTATCCATAATATTTATCTAGGATATTTACTTTAGTATATTTATGAATGAAATCATGCCACCTCAATATGGTGGAATATTATTATAAATAAATAAAATTTTTGAAAAAGTTATTGGCATGGAAAAATTCTCATGATAAATGAAGACTTAAAATGCAAAGTTTCATTTTTAGTCACCTACATGTGAAAAAACGGAAATAAAATATATCTCTGTGTGACAAGTGAATTTTCATTTTATTCTTCATACATTTCCTATTTTCCAAATTGTAAGAAAGAATAAGTGTCTTTTTTAAAGAAAAATGAGAGACTATTACTTCTTTTCTGATTCCAGTAAGGATATTAAGTTAGTTAAATGTCTATTGGAAAGCAGAGGTGCTCATAAGAATTTAAGCAAATTGTAGGATTTTCATATATTACCTTCACATTTTCTATTTTCCAAATAATTTATAAAAATAATTCAGACTTAATTTCATTATTCTTATTAAGAGAAATCAAACAATGTTAATTTGAAGTATTCAAATAATGTTCTTTTCTAACTTGAGCTTACAACATGTACTCTTGGTTTTCATTTCTTTTTAGGTCCTTCACTTCTGGAAATGTTAAAATAACATGATTACTAAATATACTTCCACTTCAAAGTGCCATCTAGCTACTCTGAAGACAAAATCTGGAAAACAAATGAGAAAATGTAATCCTTAATGTTGGCAAGAAGTATTGTTCTATAAATGTAAATTATAAAATGACACAATTTGATTTAAAAAAAAAAAAAGAGGGAGTATAAGGGAGAAGGAAAATGTGTTGTGAGACACAGGAAGAAGTGAGGTGTAAATCTTGATAACATTTATGCCAAACGAATCAAAGCAAACTCAGTGCTGCATGTGTCCAGATTAATAGCATCTATCCAAAAATAATGTTAACACATCCTATAACAAGATTCCAAAATACTTAAAAGGACTTATCAAAGTGAATCTTTAGCTTTTTTCTAAAACACCTTCCTCCAAGAATGACTCCTCTTCTCTTTCTTGGCCTCTATCCCATTTCTAGTTTTCATTCGCATCTCTGCAGGCCGTGCTCAACGGAAGTGTGATCAGGGGGGCCATATATCATGACAAAACTGGCATGAGTAAGGTCTTAACAGCAGTATCAGTTGCTCCCCCAAAATATTTTTTACCCTTAGGGTTGTTCAAGAAAATAGCAGATATAACTTTTAAAAAATACATAATTTAGTGGCGACTTTTTTGGGAGAGTGGGGATGTGGAAGGAATGTGATTACTGTATTTAAAACTGCACCAGTGGGAAATAATTTCCAAATGCTTTCCATAAAATACCTTATAATTAGATTCTCTTCTGAAACTGCTAGGACTTTGAAGTAAAAGAAAGTCTGCTACTGAGAACACTGTTGAATTGCAGTTAACTCCTACTGGGAATCAAAATGACCCAGTCAAATCTCCAGCTGCTTCTGTTCCTCTGAATAAATTCTCCATTTTTTTAATAGATATGCCAAAGAAAAAAGTTCACTTAAAAGCTACCTAATAAAACAACTCTCTCTTGGCAAAAATTACACTTCCCCAAGAGCAGGGATATTTGGTATGTTCCATAATTATTCTGTGATATGTCTTAACAGACAACCAAATAATACAGAACCTAATTTCTCCTAGAGATTTAAGGAATATGACTCTGGGAATATGATAGCCTATGTCTATACTCTCCATTCCTTCTCTCTCCTAAGTCCCTGGTGGGGCCACTCAAGCTCAAAAAGAACTGATGTCTACTCTGGAGGCCAGAGAAGAACCTAGAATACCTAGTATCTCAAGTCCTAAGAAGGAATAGCTCTGGTCTGACATTTACTGACCAGGAGTCACAGGGGATAGCCTCTTCCAGGTTTCTGTCTCTCATAAAATGTGAAACAAATGTCACAGATTCATGGATATCACTGAGTTAGGAAGGAAACTTCTGCTTGTTTATGTAAAAAGGCCAGATGTTACTTTTTTTCCTTAGAGAAGAATTATCATATTGGACAAAATTCAATGCATCCCTGCACTGAAAAATAGAGATCTCCCTTTATAAGCTAAACAAGCTTTTCCACTAAAAGTACTCTGGGGATAAATCCTGCCCTACTATTTTTTAATTATCACTTTCCAAGAGATTCCAAAAGCCTGAGCAGTATAGGTGTTGAAGAATCCCACATCCAATTATATGAACAGGCAGAGAAGGATCAATAAGCCATTTTAAGTGACACTGCCACTAAAAAGGAAGAAACTTAGATGATCAACAAGATAATGGAGAGAGAAACAATGGAGGACAGGGGGAAATTTTAAGAAAAATATATTGTAATCCCCTAAGGATATAAAATTACTATACGTAAAAAGTGTCTCCAGAATTAAAATAAAGGGTACTTGAATTTTATTTTTTTCTTAAATAGTTTACTGTCAAGTTGGTTTCCATATAACACCCAGTGCTCATCCCAACAAGTGCCTCCTCCATACCCATCACCCCCCTTCCCCTCTCCCCCACCCCCATCAGCCCTCAGTTTGTTCTCAGCATTCAAGAGTCTCTCCTGGTTTGCCTCCTTCCCTCTCTCCAACTATTTTTCCCCTTCTTCTCCCCCCTGGTCCTCCAGGTACTTGAATTTTACAAATTAGTCAAGAAAATGAAAAAGAAGGGGTGTCTGGGTGGCTCAGTCGGTTAACCGCCCGACTTCGGCTCAGGTCATGATCTCATGGTTCGTGGGTTCGAGCCCCATGTCAGGCTCTGNTCTCTCTCTCTCTCAGAAATAAATAAAACATTTAAAATTTTTTTTTTAAAGAAAATGAAAAAGGTCACTTCAAAAAACCGATTTAGTGTTTTAGAAAACCAAGTGTAGACAACACAGAATAAAAAAGAAGTAGAGGGGCACCTGGGTGGCTTAGTCGGTTAAGCGTCCGACTTTCGCTTAGGTCATGATCTCGCGGTTCGTGGGTTCGAGCCCCGCGTCGGGCTCTGTGCTGACTGCCAGCTCAGAGCCTGGAGCCTGTTTCAGTCTGTGACTCCCTCTCTCTCTGACCCTCCCCTGCTCACGCTGTCTCTCTCTCTCTTAGAAATAAAACATTAAAAAAAAAAAAAAGTAGAAAACCTAAAAGGTATCAAGTATAAATTTTGCATTTGTAAGTTTATAAATAATAAAACAAAAACAAAGATGTAATAATAAAGAAATAATAGAAAAAACTTTTCTCGTCTAAAGTTATATTCAGACTTAAAGAGTTTACTACTTCTGAAGAAGGATTAATTAAAAAGTGACACATATTTAAAGGTAATCTGATGAAATTTTGAACTCTAAAATTAAATAGAAAATTTTATTACTTTCTAGGAAAAAAAAACAAAGCATGTTGATAACAAAGAAAAAAGAACTAGATTAATTATACATATGTTATAAACCTCACAATATATTATTATCTTTGCTTTAAATGTATATTTTAAGAAGATTAAAGAATAATTAGACAATTGCCTTCTACATTTTCCCACACATTTATCATTCTGGAGTTTTTCATTTTTTGGTGGATCAAATTTCCATCTGATACCTTTTTTGCCTTCTACCTAAAAATCTTTCTTTAATCTCTCATCCTAGAGGACTGTTGACAGTGAATTCTCTATTTATTTGTCTGAAAAGTTTTCACTGCACCATTCCTGAAAGATATTTTCACTGAGAGTAAAAATCCTGGCCATTTGTCATAACTCCCTAAATTATCATAACTCCATAAGTAAGATATATTAATGCCACTTTACAGAAAAGGACACTAGGCATTGAAAAATTAAATAATTTGACCTATGCCATACAATAAATAAATGGAAAAATGAGATTCAGTCAAAGTCTGTTTGATTTCAAAATTCAGTGTTCTTTTTACTATACCATACTTGCCCCTCTATAAAGTTATTTCCTCCAATTCAAATATTGTTGATAATTAGTAAAACTATGTAACAGCACATAAAATACGTATAGCAAGTTAGATAAAAAAGCATGACATAAAACTATATGATTATTATGAATCTATAAAAAATAAGTGTAAATGGAGAATGACTAGTAAACACACACAAAAGGTGAGAACACAAGAAGACCTTTTATCTCTGAAGAATATGGCTGAAAGTTTTGTGAATTTACAAATTCTTGAAACTGAAATAATTTGTCATTTTCCTCTTTCATGAAGCAAAACATATCTGAAAACTGAAAGTTATTTATTTGGACTCAAAATAAGTGCATTTTTTTAAAAGTAAGGTAATCATTAGGTCTGCCTCGGTGGCTCAGTTGGTCAAGCATTTGACTCTTGATTTTGGATCAGGTCATGATCCCAGAGTCGTGGGATCAAGCCAAGCATTGGTCTTCACACTAAGCACACTTAAGTCTAAGTGTAATCCTGCTTACATCCCTCTCACTTTTTCTCTCTGTCCCTCAACCCCACCTGCGCACTCTCTTTCACTCTCTAAACCAAAACAATAACAAAAATAAAGTAACTTAATTTACAAAGGAATTAAAATAAATAAATTCTTCACTAAAATAAGCTCTATACTACATCATTCATTTATTCATTTATTTGTTCCATTCATTTAGGCAATAAATACTGATTAAAGTACTGCTTTGACTACAGGTAATATAAAGCAGTAAATAATACAGAGCGCCACTTAATTTTAATGTAGTTTACTAGTTGTTAGAAGAATGACAATTGACAAACCAGTAAGTAAATAAGAGACTATCAGATAATTAAAAGTTTAGGCAGAGAACCCAAACTCAGAATGACTGCATTGCCTCTTTTGATTGTATTGTTAGGACACGACTCTCTAAGAAGTTCCTTTTAAGATGAAACCACCCTAACAATTAGAGTCAGCCATGTGGTGATTAAGAACAGGCAGAAGGACGCATAAAGCAAAGGAGAAAACTGGAATAAGTTTTGGGTATGTGGTAGGCAGAATTCTATGATGGCCCCTAAGATTTCCATTCCCTGGTTAATATAGCCTGTATAATTCTGAGATTATATATAATATATATATTGTATGTAATATTGAGATGTTATAACTTATATCAGTGGACTTTGAGTAAAGCAGATTACTCTACATAATGTGTATGAGCCTCATATTATATTACATTATTATACTATAATAAATATATTAAATGTATAATAATAATTCTCTATCATATAATAATATCAGTTCTGTTATTGTTATATGGCAAAAATGATTTTGTAGATGTAATTAGGATCTCTAATCAGTAGACTCTGAGTTAACCAAAAGGGACACTATCTTAGCTGGGCCAGACACACTTAAATTAGTGAATGGGGCTGTCCCTAAGATCAGAAGGATTTACTTGCTTTAAAAAAGTAAGCTTCCATGCTGTAAGAAGGCCATGTGGCTAGAATCTGAGGCCAGCTTCTAGAAGTTGAAAGCAACACCGGTCTAACAGAAAATAAGAAAAGAGACCTCAGTCCTACCACTGTAAAGAAATGAATTCTAGGGGCGCCTGGGTAGCTCAGTTGGTTAAGCGTCCGACTTCGGCTCAGGTCATGATCTCATGGTTCGTGGGTTCGGGCACTGAGTCGGGCTCTGTGCTGACAGCTAGCTCAGAGCCTGGAGCCTGTTTCAGATTCTGTATCTCCCTCTCTCTCTGACCCTCCCCTGCTCACAGTGTCCCTCTCTCTTCTCTCTTAGAAATAAATAAAACATCAAAAAAAAATTTTTTTAAATGAATTCTACCAACAACACATAGTCTTGGAAAAGAACACCTGAGTTTCAGATGAGACCACGGTCCTGGCTAACATCTTGATTGCAGCCTTGTGAGACCATGAACAGCAAACTCAGTTAAGCCATGCCTAAACTCCTGACCTACAGAAACTGAGATAACAAATGGATTGTGACCCTTTAATCTCTTTTTTAAAAGATCTACATAGAGTCAATAAGAAATGTTATTTAAAAGTAAGTTTCATAAATGTCATGATTTAGGAATGAATTAATATATGGTTCATTATTCGTCACATGGTAAAATTACTTAGAAAACTTTCAAATTTCATGAAGAAGATCTCTATAAAATGATAGGAAGTGATTTCCAGGATATATTGTTAAGTGAAAAAGAAAAAACCCTCATGTCTTTAAGACTTACAATAAAGGTAGAGTAATGAAGACAGTGTGTGGTATTGGTGATAGAACAGACAAATAAATTAGTGGAACAGAATGGAGAGCTGAGAAATAGACCCACACAAATACAATCAACAAATCTTTGAACAAAAGATCAAAAGCAATTCAATAGAGAAAGGATAATCTTTCAGCAAATGGTGCTGTAATATCTGGACATACACATGCAAAAAAAGTGAACTTAGATACAAGCCTTAAACCTTTCACAAACTAACTCAAATGGATTAAAACCCTAAATGTAAAACACAAAACTATAAAACATCTAGAAGATAAGATGATTAAGTGTAGGTGACCATGGGCTAGCGATGGCATTTTAGATACAATGCCAAAAGCATGATCCATTAAAGGAAAAAAGTTGATAAACTAGACTTCATTAAAATTGAAAAGTCCTGCTCTAGTAAAAATGCTCTTAAAAGAGTGAAAAGACAAGCTATAGAGTGGGAGAAAATACTTGAGGGGTAGCATATTCATACAGTTTCTCAAAGGATTTCTCCACAGGTTACTTTATAACTTAGGGCATAGATGTCATATTTAATAAAGAAATGTGGCATATATATGGAGTTCACGAAGCAATCAACCTCAACATTATCATGATGAGATTAGCCACCTGAAGTGATGCTTTGAGGACACATTAATCTATGTAGAATTCTTTTTTTAAATTTATATCATACTTTATTTTCTGTCTTTCATATATCACACATGCCTCTTTGAAGGAAAATGACTAAAAGCAGAGATTTATATGAAAAGAGCTGATAAATTGTTCTTACTCCAAAAGAATCATTTAATATAATTATAAATTTCAGATAGATGAATAGGCCATTTTCTGTTAATATTAATGTATTACATGTTACATGTTACATAAATATTAGTTTTATCTTACTACTTTGCATTTTTTCCTTAAGCCTCAATTTTTTCATTTACAATTTAGGCACTCACCTCTTTTTACAGATTTACCAGAAATTAAAATATTTTGCTAATAAGAATTGTCTTTGAAATCTTACCAACAAAGTAAACTAACATCAAATACAATGAGATTTATTTTTTTGAAAAACACAGTTATTCTGAATCTTACTCACAGGTAAAGTTCAAAGTCAGAGCCCAGATCATTCTTTGTGAGGGGCCCGCCGGGAGATAGATACACTTTCAATGAGCAACTGCTGCTCAGTACTTTTCCTCCAGTGTTAGAACAGATCATGATTTCTTTGAATACCAGATAAAACTTGTAACTGGTTGCATTTAGAATCCATCTATGTAGAATTCTTGTCAAAAACTATGTCTATCCTCTAAGGTATTACTTAAATGTGCTCACTTCTTTCCCTCAGCATTAGGATTTTCTAGTCGATGCCATCAGTGTCTTGTATCTGAATAACTGCAGTGCCTTCCCAATTACTCTGCCTGTCTTTAATCTCCATACTCCATTCCAGTCTGTACAAGGCAGCCAGAGTGCTGTTCTTAAAATTCAGATGTGATCATGTTTTATAACTGACCATGCCTTCCCAATGCCTTCAAAACTAGGCCTCAGTTTTTTAATATGGCTTCCCAAGGACTTCCATGCCACTCTTTACCTCTCCAGTTCATTTTCCCTCACTTCCTCAGTCCCTAGCCTCGTGTAAGTTCCTTTTTATGTATTTAAGCCCCCGTTTTGATGAGCCTAACCTTTTCCCCACTGCAGTAGGACATGTTCTTCTCTCCCTGGAAAAATTTTTCCCTCTTTTTACCTGGTTGATGCTTACTCATTCATTCTCAATGTTTCATCTACATATGACCTCTCTGGAATGTAATAAAGTATTATCTATTAATTGCTTATTTAAGGCCTTATGATACTTTCCCACTACTCAATAGGTCCCCAAATATACATGCCCACAGGTAATTTATCAGATTATACTGGACTATCTTATATAACTTGGTTCTCCCCCCTGACTGCTTTTGTTCTTTTTACTATCTCAAAAAGACTTATTCCCAAAATTTATTCATGCATTCATTTGTTCATTCATTCAAATTCATTCAACGACAAAGGCAATGTGTTGATGATTCTCTCAAGTTTCATCCTATGCTTGGAAACGCATTAATGCTCCTCCTTCACCATGGATGTACACATGCCTGCACACACATAGACAAATACATAATACATATATACACTCTTCAAATTCTACTTGTTCCATAAGTCTTCTCTAATTAACAGAAAAGAGGTAACCATCTTTCCCATGTGTGTTTTTATAAAACTGCAGTACCCATGAATCTACCTCTCAAAAAACTGATTCTTTTTTTTATTTAAAATTTTAATGTTTATTTATTTTTGAGAAAGAGAAAGAGCACGAGTGGAGGAGGGGCAGAGAGAGAGGGAGACACACCATCTGAAGCAGGCTCCAGGCGTTGAGCTGTCAGAATAGAGCCCAATGCAGGGCTTGAACCCACAAACCATGAGATCATGACCTGAGCGAAAGTCAGATGCTTAACAGACTGAGCTACCCAGGTACCCTAAACAACTGATTCATTTGAGTAATATTTTAATTACTTATTTAATTCATGTATTCATCCAGTTTTCCTCATCTCTGTCTCTTCAGTGTTGCCTTTCTTAAACTACAAAATCCTAGAGAGTAGAAAATATGCCTTTTCATTCCCTTAAGTACTTAGCCCCATAATCGAGAAGGCTTTCAGTAATACTTGATGATGATAATGCTGCAGAATTATGCGCAGTGGATGCACAATAAATGTTGACTGGCAGAAAGGAAATAATATCTTTGAAAAATGCTGAAGGATAGGGCCTTCTTGCTGCAGTTTTAAATATCTCATGACTTCTGGTCAAATCCCTTTACTTGCTAAAAGATGCAAAATTTAAATAATTGGTAAAACTTGCTCAAGATTTACACTTCAGGGAGAGAGTGTATATTCATCAATGCAAGTAAATGAAACATAGAACAGTAAAATGAAAGAATTTTTATAAAGTTACTGCATTTTATTTCCAACAAACAGGTGCCAGCACTGATAAATGGAACCTGAAGATTTAATTCAGTGAAACCTTCTCCTGCAAGCATATTTAAAATATTTAAAATAAACTGTATGCATTTTCCTGCATATGATTATTATAACCCTAAAGCATCTTCTAAATAGGGATTATAAATCCAGCTGCCTAAAAATGAAACCAAAGCAGACCCCCTCCAGTCTTTAGTAAATAAATTGATATAATAGAATTATTTTGAGCTTAGAGGGTTAAACCTTCTAACAAAATAACTCATGTTTAATTTTTCGATGTATTGTAAGTTTACCAAAGTTTTACAGGACATAATATCTTAAATGTTAAAATATAAATGATGTTTGATTTTTTTAATGCTGTAATTTTTCTATTGTGTTATTCCTCCTCCAAGAGATACATTTCACAAAAGAAGGCACCCCTCCATTAGGCAGGGCATGCTCAGTGAAGTGCTTAGAATGAACTTAGGGAATCCAAAAGCCATAATATTCCAGGTATTACCTTTAACTTTTTAAAATGTTTATTTATATTTGAGAAAGAGCATGAGTAGGTTAGGGGCAGAGAGAGGGAGACACAGAATCTGAAGCAGGCTCAAGGTTCTGAGCTGTCAGCACAGAGCCCAACGCGGGACTTGAACCCACAAACCACAAGATCATGACTTGAGCTGTTCAGAGGCTCAACCGACTGAGCCACCCAGGAACACTTATTCCTGGTATTTCTGAGATATTTCTAATCTAATTGCCAGGATCCACAGTTCCTAATCAGAAACTAACTTCAGAGTATGCTAGGGAATTTATCTTCTCTCATTCAGCAAAACCTGCCCTCAACAGTCTCAGATCATTGGCTTGAAGGAGAAAAGGTTTTTGCTTAATGATTACAGAGCAGTCTTCCATTTCCTATCTGCTGACCAGGTGCTTATCTCTTACCTGCAATATCTTATAAGGAATGCAAAAAACTTACAAACTCTACTATTCTGAATATTTCCCAAAAAACTGAGCTTTGGTTGGCATGCAAAATCCCAAGAAATAATGCTGCAGTTTAACTCTGTTATCAAGAACTATTAGTTTGTCAATCTGGGACAAACTACTACATTCTTCAAGAACCTGCTCCTGATGCACTTTGCTTATTCTGTATTTTAGAATTTGTCAGTTATATACCCACTTCCAGATACCAAAAGAGACACTTTGTGGTTGCAAGTGATAGAAATCTAATTTGAACTGGCTTAATCATAAATTGAAACTTACTATCTCTCAGAATCCAGGGAAGGATTAAATAATAAAATGTAGATGAGACTCAATAAAAATGAATCAACAAGATATGCTCCTGCTTCTTTTTGCAGTTTATGCTCATTCTTATTGTATATTTTCTTTCTCCACAAGGTAAAAAATATAGCCAAAAAAATCTAAGTTTTATATCTCAAAGTTTATTCAGGCATCAGAAAAATATACTAACCCCTTCTCTCAACTCCAGTTTTAAATTTTCAGAAAATAATGTTGACTGGTCTGAGTAGAATTGGGCCAATCTGAAATATACTATCACTGTGAAGGTATAAGTGACCAACTATTCTGGTCTACTTAGAACTAAGGAATTTCTTGAACACAGAATTTTCAGGGATAAAACATGTATGGTCCAGAGCAAACCAGGATGGTTGGTCATACTAAGTCATGAATGGAAGCTGATATTTGTTTATAAGAGAGTGGGAAGCAGGGTAGTAAGAAGCTCCTATAAGTAGATAGACGAAGTCATAGATGTCCACTAATTTAATGAATTTACTGACGAGCTGTGACAGATTACACAGTGGCCACAGCTCTTTGGAGCTACGTTCTTCAAGAACTGGAGCCTATTTCTCTACTCATTGAGTATGGGTTGACCTTGAGACATGCTCTGGCCAAAAGCTGTGGTGAAAGCAATATTTGTATTAGTTCTAAGCCCAGGCTTCTTAAGAGCTTTGAGACATCCTCCCTCTCTCAAGACCTGAGACCACCTTATGAGCCATCCCTGGTTAGCCTGCTGGAGAGCACAAGACTACATGAGAGTGACCCTAGGCATTCCTACTCAGCTGAAACCATCATTAATTTGGCAGCCTCAGCTGATACACCAGCTAGCTACAGTCACATAAATGAAGGCAGTCAAGACCAGCCGAGCTAGCCCACAGCAGACCAGCTGATCCAAGACTAGATAGACAAACTGTAGGTATTAAGTTTAAAAATTGTTGCTGTATTGGGCTATGAAGTTTAGGATGGTATGTTGCACAACAAAAGCTAGCAGACAGTTTGACCTATAAGATTACAGTTGATTATTTGTTATGGTCAATGTAACATGTCTATTGTGTTCACAGGATTTAGAATCTTTCAAAAACAAACTGAATTAACTA
The DNA here is from genome assembly GCF_008692635.1 of Crocuta crocuta. Classification (NCBI taxonomy): domain Eukaryota; kingdom Metazoa; phylum Chordata; class Mammalia; order Carnivora; family Hyaenidae; genus Crocuta; species Crocuta crocuta. The sequence goes on along the minus strand of NW_027531504.1, from coordinate 2,405,684 downwards.
ACTAGTTTGCATTAGTCCCCTCAAAATGTCTCTGTATTTTATTAAGTATCTACAATGTATATGAGTATATCCCTTTACACTTCATTATTCCCAGAACACACAATCCTGTTTCATGCCTCATGTCTTCATATATACTATTATTACCCCTCCCTCATTACTCATATATCATAATCCTCCTCCTCATTTAAACTCACTTCAGTCACCACTTTTGTGAAGTCGTTCTGAACCCCGCTTTCCCCTACTGGTAGATTCCCTATTTCGTACTCTATTCCCAGGATATATTTCTATATTTCTTTCACAATGCTCTCTTACAATAATTTCTTTACAAATGTGTCTCCTCACCATCACATAAAGTCCGTGAGGCCAAATCTTTGTATTCCCAGTAACAGAGTGTAAGTGAATCTTACATGGTCTGGTAAAACTGAACAAGAAATAAAAAATAAGAGTATTTTTAATTTGGTTTGGCATAAGGTATTCTATTTATACTATTATTTCTGTGATCAGTATGTGAATAATAGCCATTACAAATGACATATTTGTGCAGCTGACCCTTGAACAACATGGGTTTAACTGTGCAGGTCCACTTATTTGCAATTTTCCGATAGTACAGTGCTGTAAGTGTATTTTGTCTTCCTTATGATTTGAGTAACATTCTCCTTTTAATAGCTACTTTATTATAAGAATACAGTATATAATACATATAACATACAAAATATGTATTAAATAACTGTTTAATTAACTGTTTATGCTATCAATATGGCTTCTGCTCAACAACAGGCTATTATAGTTAACTTTTGGGGATGTTAAAAGTTAATATGGATTATCAATTGTGTGTTGGGGGGGATCTGTTCCTCTAACCTCTGTGTTGTTCAAGGGTCAGCTGTATGAATATTTAAATTACAAAAGATAATGGATCAAGAAGAATAAGAGGACTGCTAAAATCAGTAACACAATTTGGCCTTTAAAGAAGTTAATTTCAAACTTGACTTTGCTGTAAGCCCAAAGTTTATAACTTGTTCCTCAATAGAAGTTAAATAATATCAAAATAGAAGTGTAAATAAGAACAGAAAGTATGAACATAATCAGCCCAGTTCTCTGACAGGTGGGTTGGAGGCTGGGATGCATAAAACAGTAAGGAAAGTCCTCTATGGGATAGCGTGGGAGGGATAATTTGGCTTCTTTTCTCCACAGGCAGATGGAGGCATTTTTCCTCTGCATAGTTTCAGAGAATGCAATGAGGAGGGATGATTGGGATGCTCATACAGAAAAAGCATAGTATTTGGCTTAGGTTATAAAATAGAATGAGATGAGTGTCCCCAGGGAGAACTAACTTACCTAAGGCAAGACATTTCAACATTTTTAGACTAAGTACCCTGTTACATACAGTAACAGTAGGTGCTAATATATAATATACAAATATAAACGTATGTAATATATTATATGTACTTTATAAATATTATATATGTGTGTGAATATATTCTTTCTAATGGAAACTGTGCCAATTTCTAAATAAAGCTAAATCATATTTCAACTCTGCGTCATTAGGGAATGAGGTTCTCCAGCTTAGTACTGGCATTCCTAAACCAGACCAAGAAGCTGGGAGCTAATAAGCTGTCTGATAGTTTTCCAGTTAAATCTCTAGAGGGGTAATACATCTCTGATAGACCTTTAAATTAAAGTAAGTTTCCAAGACTTAGTAGGAAAAATTGCAGATTAAACACACATACACATGCACACAAATACAGAACTATTTACCTTTTCCTTTCAAAATACCATTAAAATGACAGAAATGTAAAGGCACAGACAAATGTAAAGACAGAACAGGAGAGGAAATTACAGTAACAAAATTCTGGAAGCTTTAAGTAGACAAAGGATAAGGCAGACTTGAGAAAAACACAATCAGGCCATAGGAAAAACTAAAAATCATCCTGACAATACAAAAATGTCTCATGAATTTCATACCAGGTATATCTAGAATCAGAGGTGAAGAGAAAGGCAAAAAGCTGAAGCTATATTTAAATAGCACTCAGATTTCCATATGCCTCCCCCATTCTTTGTAGCCTGATAACTACCTCTTCCTAAATCTTACAAAAGACTGAAAGTTTATGCTCTCAGGAGAGTAAAAGAATTGTCTAAAACCAGTCACAGTTAAGGTAGGGTAATATATTGAAAATAGGCTGATTAAGAAAACACAGATATATTGAGTGTTGATATCCCTGAGTCCTCTTTCCCTAATTGGCACTAAGAACTTCCCATTAGAAGTTTTGAAAGTGACCTTCTAGGATATATGTCCAGCTCAAGAGGAAAGACCTAAAGATACTAACTTCAAAGTTTCCCCAACGAAACAGCTCAATTAAATCAACCTAAAGCAAAACTCACAGTGATAATGGGTATCTAGAAGACAGTATGATAACTGTTTTAAATTTCTCAGGGAAATTTAATTCCAACTCTAGAATTGTATACTCAGTGTAACAGTCAAGCATGAGAATAGAGTAAAGATATTTTCAGGAAATCACTGGAAGATGTGCTCTATCAAAACAAGAAAAGCAGGGGCATCTGGGTGGCTCAGTTAGTTAAGCATCTGACTCTTGATTTTGGCTCAGGTCATGATCTCACAGTTTGTAGCATCAAGACCCGTGTGGGGCTCTGCACTGAGAGCAAGGAACCTCCTTGGGATTCTCTCTCTCCCTCTCTCTCTGTCCTTCCTTTACTCGTGCAGATGCATATACTCTCTCTCTCTCTCAAAATAAATAAATAAACTTAAAATAAAAACAAAAGCAAAAAACAAGAAAAGGCATGGAATAGAGAAAGCAGGAATCCAACAAAGAGAGGTGATAGGAATTCCTGAATGATGAAGAGAGCTCTGAGGTACATTATTGTGCAGAAGGAGTAGAGGTGACCAGTGCAGAGTTGAGCAAATAGAAAGGCTTCATTGGCATTCTTCAGAGATATAAAATGTATACAATACCTGATATATCTGAATATTTGAGAAGATATGAGCTTTGATTTATATTGACTATATGTACATAAAAACTAATCACAATGTTAAAAAGACAATTACTAACTCTAGAGAAAACAAAAAAAAATTATAAAGGAAAGGAAAAAGAATCAGAGTTTAGTGTATGGAAACATACCATTTTTCAACAAACATAATAAAGTAAAATGAGAAGGTCTAACTCAAATTATGAAATTAATATACTGGAAAGATGGTAATGGGACATATGTGTATGCACTTATGTGTGTTTGTATGATGTGTGGGGAGGAAAATAAATCCTCTTATTCCACAGTGGGAAGTCAAAAGATACTGTCTAGAAATGAAAAGTGGCAAAATAAACAGGTTAGAACATAATGAAGAACTGTCAGGATCACCATATGAAAGAAGAAAGTAATGGGGAGACGAGAGGAATATGGGCAAGAAACTGTTGCTTTCAAGAATAATAAACTGTATAGAAGTATTTGACACTTTAATCATGTCTTTTTTGGCTAAAACTACAAGATAAAAGTATTCTATAACTGCTGTGGAAGAAAGAGCTGGAGAAATCCAGCCTGGCTTGGGTCTGCTGGAACTGCATTGCAGCTTCCTCACATCCCCAAAGAACCCAAGGGAAAAATTATGATAAAAAGGGCACTAAATGTGGACCCCAGTGTTAAGCAGCTATGGTTTTGTTACCATGATTTTCTACTTCTCCAACATAAGATTGTCTTACTCCCTCACAGAGCTGTTGTGAGGAAAAAGTGAAACGATGTCAGTGAATGCTCTTTATGTATAAATGGATTTACAAACATAGCATATGTGTTATTCCTCAAACATTTGAGTGCCTACCACATATTGGGCATGATGGTTAAGATTATTATTCCTTTTGACATGACATTATATAATTTGCATAAATGTAAAGTGTCAATTCTTACTCAAGAATACTCTTGGGTTAGCTAAAAAATGGAATGTTCTGTAGTCCCTTATAACTTCCTTCTGTGTTGGGAACTGGTGGTAGAAAGAATCTAAAATGACCCTGCCCTGTGGAATTTATGCCTTTGTGTAATCCCATCCCCTTGAGATTTGCTTCTAACCAACAGAACATGGCCAAGACGAGAACCACCTCCACAGTTATATTACATAAGTTTATAACTTCCATTTTGCTGGCAGATTCTCTCTGTTGACTCTTTCCCTTTCTGACTTTAAGTAAACTGTCATATGGACAGGTCTGTGTGGCTGGAAACTAAGAGAAGCCTTCAAACTGAGCCCCTTAGTCAAGGAAATAAGGGAAGCCAGAAAGAAATGCAGACCCTGAGCTGACAAGCCACAAGGAACTGCCAACACATGTGTGTGCTTAGAAGTGGATCCTTTTCCAGTCAAGGCACGACTCCAGCTCTAGCTGACACCTCAGATACAGCCTGTGAGATACCCTAAAGTAGAGCACCCAAACCATGCTTGGATCCCTGAGATACAAAAACGGTGAGATAATAAAGTTTTTGCTTTCAGCCACTGAATTTGTGGTAATATTTTAAGCAATAGATTAATATAGAACCGTTTAACCAGAAGAGACCATGACTTCAGTATGTCAACAACTTTTTAGTGTTATAAAACAAAGATTGCTGACTTCTGCACGTCACAGAAGTATGAAACTTCATCATGAAGGTCCAATCTTTGGTTTGTTTACATCTCAGCCTCCTAAGTTGATACTGCCACACACCAGGATCAGCACTGCAACCTCAGTTGACTTCATTCTGGGCTATATCATCAGGAAGCCACAAAATTATCTCCTATATACTAAAGAATTTAAACAAATTACTATTCTTAGCAGTGTCAATTGAATGTCACTCAAAAGGTAAAGTAATATTCACTTTAGTATTTTAGAGGAAAAAGCCTTTAGAGGCAAACCTGATAGAAACCTTCTATTTAATAAAACAGAACAGTTAAAAAAAGCAATGTCTTAAACCTCCAAAAAGTATACACCTTAATTATATTATATTAAATATTTAATATTTAAATTTGAATTTAATATCCAAACCTGGATTCTGGGTGAATGGAAAGGAATTTTCCTTTGCTTTTAATCTAGAATGAAAAGTGATATGTGGGTGGCAAAATGGTGAAGCTTACAGAACATACATTACTGTACAGGGAGAAAGGGCAGCAGGGAACTAGAATTATAGAAGCAGAAAAAATGATGTGACAACTAGGGAAGCAGCAGTAGCCATTTATTCTCTACCTACTAGCTCTCATATACTTCATTGCTTTAGAGGCATCATAACTACACTGTTGAAGAAAAACTATTTGTTGTGTAGATGTCCTAATCACAGACTCAGAAATTGTGTGTATATGGGAAAACTTTCAAAAGAGAATCTACATACAGCTGTGACCATTCACCTGGAGAACGATAAACTGAATGGGCAATCACTGAGACAGACTGTCACTTATCAAAACTCCTGTAAGTGATGTGAAGGTTAACACAGGGGTCGGACTCTGTCAGCTTCTTGCAGCTGTCACAATTGGGCAAGCTGTCTCCATCACGAAATATGCTCGCAAGCCAGACTGAACTAAGCAGGACTCATAAGAAAAATCTGAAATTTGACAACAGCAGCCTTTCTACCTAGACGGTTTCATAATAAAGTTGGTGACAAGGGGTTGGCAATGACAGAACACATAGTGTGGAAGTCTCTCTATAATGACCTCATGTCATGAATAAAGCATAAAGAACAAGTAACTAAATATTTTTTATATTTAACATTATATTGAGGGCTAATCCAGGTTTACATTCCCAGTAGGTGCCATTTAGATCCTGCCTTTACTTTGCTGCTATAATAAATAACCACAAACTTAGTGGCTTAAAACAATGCAAATTTATTATCTTACAGTTCTGGAGGACAGAAACCTAAAATCAATTTCACTGGGCTAATGTCAAAGTGTTGGCAGGACTGCTGCCCTGGATGCTCCAGGGGAGAATCTGTTCCTTGCCTCTTACAGTGTCTAGAGGCCATAGGAATTCCTTGCTGTCTGTGGCTCGTGGTTCCTCCCTTCATCTTCAAAGCCAGCAGTGCAAGCATCTTATTCCATTGTCACATGGCCTTCTTTCTTCTGTAGTCTATACTCTCTCTTTGCCTCCCTCTTATAAGGACAGTTGTGATTTCATTCAAGGCCCATCCAGATAATCCAGCATTATCTCTGCATATTAATATCCTTAATGGAAATCACATCTTCAAACCCCTTTTGCCATATAAGGTAACATTCACAGTTTCCAGGAATTAGAACTGGGATATCTATGATATTAGCCTCGCACAGGTTCTATCTCATAAGTATCTTAATACAAATCTATTTGCCCATGGTAAAGTAGCTATTCCTCACATACAAAACCATTCAAAATACAATAATATTTGAACTGATTAGAGACTGTAAATCAGTATTATTTTGGCTCCCAAACTTTTTAGTAATTGTGGTGGAAAATTTCTGATTCATTTGTGTTCACAAAAATGAAAAAAAAAATTTCTGATTCACATTAAGTACAATGTGAAAACAAACAAAAGCAAATTTAATGGGTCTATTTCATCTTGGAGATCTTGTAAGTACTGCATAAAAGCATACTAGAGGTGAATACTTGAAGGATTCCAATGATACCTGTGAACTGTATGCATGGAATGATTCACGGTATAATAACAACTATAGGTGCTAGAATGTACGTCAGTAAGCATCAGGGAACTATAATCCAGAAGACTTCAAGCAGGTTTTGAAGCAGTTGTTCTGACACCTGAGGGTGTAACTATGTTTAAAACTGTGTGGGATGTGGAGAGGAGAAGGAACTCACTTTATTAAATGGTACTATGTCTCAGGCACAAAGCTACAGATTTTACAAATTTTAATGTTAATTCAATTAAGGCTCATAACAACAGATGATGTAGGTATTCAAAGAAAAGGAAAATAATACCCAGAGAGAATGAGGTAACTTCTCCAAGTTTGCCAGCTAGCAAATGGTGTAGCTGAAATTCAGGCCTACACTGGTTGAAATCTAAAATCCATAATGGGTCTTTCAGTAAACTGTAACAGATACAGAAGAGGTCAAGAGTCAAGAAAACAATGATTCTTTCAGAAGTGCTCCCCCAGCACCCCCCAAAAGATGAGATAAGGGAAAGTTAAGAAATATTGTTATCACATAATCGTGAACTGACAATAGCAATAGTCATAATGGCTTAAAAACCATATGTTAGACCTCTTGCACTGATGACATCACAATATATAACACTAAATCAACAGTGTTTCACACTTCTGGGTTCCCATTTCACTGTTCTGACCCACCCCTCTTGCTTAGGCACAGAAATTTCATGGAATCATCTCACCCCATAAAATGGATTCTACAACCCTGTCCAATTTTTCACTTCATTATGTAGCCTTATATCTTTAAATGAATTGAGATTAACTGCATGGATTTTCCATTGTGGGGCTCATGCATTTTTTTTCTTATTATATTATCTGCTTTCTAAAAATGATTCAATTGAGATCTAATATTCCAGCTCAGGCAACTACAGGGATGACTCCTAAAAACTGATCTGATAGGAATCTGAGACATTACCAAAATGAGAAAGCATTTTACTATGATGTTGACAAAAAAGAAAAGGTCTCATCATAATTGCCATTTCACTAGACTTCCCTTTGACTTTAGATCAGCATTCTTTGTCAATGATGGGATATCTGGAAGAAATCTAAAGAAAGAACCATCAAGATACAGATAATTCCTCCAACCAAAGCTTCAGGGTCCATCCCTCCAGGAACACTTAAAGAAATGACTGAACTTTGATTCTGCTTAACAAATCTAAACTTCACTGGATAAAAGGGACAGACTAGAATGACAAATCCAGGCCAAGCCTGACTGAGATCTCAAATCCATGTATCTGTATATATATGTCTGTTTCATTAGGAATGGGTTAGGAAAGGCGTGTCATGAAAAGAACTGAGAAACAATTTTTCTTTCTTTATACTGCTCCAATAGCACAAGTCTCCTCCTTCATAAATACAGTCCTTTCGTACCCTACACAGTCACAAAGAAGAATATATCTCTGTTCCTTTTAGTCAATATCTAGTAAGAGCTGAAAATACAATGCAAGAAGAATTGTTCCCAAAACTCCTGTTTATATTTCAGTTTATTTTCATGTACACTTTTAGAGCCATACAGACCAAAAGCAACCTGAGATAAATGTCACTTATATCACTACCCTTCAGGGGTGTATCACAATCAATCATAATTGTTTGCTTTATGTTAATTACTATTTTTATAACCTCCCAACCCATTTTCTTTGAATTGAAATCACCATCGCCCAAACTACCCAGGCTAAAAAATATAGGAATCAACAAACAAAGCCCCTGTCCTTCAAGTCTCACAGCCAATGAATAGTCCAACAGAACTTATATCCAACTTCCTTACTCTATTTTTCCAAGTCTGGTTGGATTTATATCTATAATAAAGCCAAAGAGGGTCAATTAAGAAAAGAGCTAACAGAAGCATAATAAAATAACCCTATAAACTGGAATGCACTATTCTAGGTTATTATATTTATATTTATTTAAAAAGAACTTATTGACTTCCTCTACATAAAAGACTTTGGAGATAAAGATAAAATGGAAAATTCAATTGTATCTGTATTTAATGCTTTTTTTAAAAGCTCTGGTTTAAAAGATTAAATCAAAAAACAGGGTAATAAATGGTATCGGTCATATGATATTACTGTGGGATGTGAAATTTAGCCATAACATGTATATTCATGTATACTATCTAACTAGAGATAAGAGAATGCCAAATTCTCTATGCTAAAGGTAGCCAATAAACTTGTAGACTGTGTTTCTTTCTCTATTAGTACTTTTTACTGTGTCATAATTGACAGACAAAAAATAATACATGTGAAAAGTGTTTAATTTGATGTTTTGACACATGTATACATATGTATATACATCATCACTATCATCAACATAATAAACATAACAATCACCCCCAAAGTTTCCTCATGCCTCCTTGTTGTCACTCCCTCTCTCCCTCCCAACTCTTCTCCCAACTCCCAGTCCACAGACAATCACTGATTTGCTGTCACTATAGATTAATTTCCATTTTCTAGAATTTTATAAAAATGAAATTATATAGCACATGCTCCATTTTGTCTAACTTCTTATTTTGAAAATAAAAAATTCCTCCATGTTGTTAACGTACGTCAATGTTCCATTCATTCATGTTACGTATGTCAATGTTTCATTCCTCTTAAATGATGAGTAGAACATCAATTTACGTATCCATTCTTCTGTTAAAAGGCATGTGGATTGTTTCCAGTTTGAAGTTTATGATAGGATGAATTAACAGCCCTTGGAAATGGCCACATTTTAATCACCAGAACCTATGGTTTGCATTTCATAGCAAAAGAGCTTTTTCATATAGGATTAAGGTAAGGATCTTGAGACTGGGGGATTATTCTTGATTATATGGTCCAATGCAATCACAAGGATCCTTAAAGAGGGCGGCAGGAGGGCCAGAGTCAAAGAAGGTGATGAGAAGAAGGCAAGGGACCCAAGAGCCTCAACCCATTACAGCCCCAACTCAAGTGTAAAATCTCATCTAAGTCTTTTCAGCTCAAAAGTTCCAAATTTCATCATCTAAATCAATCTATGAGTGGAGCTCAGAATATAATCCACCCTAGGTCAAAATACTTCTCCTTCTGTGGATTGGCAATAACCATTACAGACATTTTCCTTTTCTACAAAAAGGGATCTTACTGGTTCCAAACTATTTCAAAATCCAACCAGACAAACTCCATTAGGCTTCAAGGCTTATGAATAAACCTCTGTGGCTGGATGTTCCACCTGTGGGCCCATGGCTCAGCCTTATAGGCCTCCCATTCTGACCACAGAGTCATCCTTTTTTCATGAAGGATAGCATGTGTTTGCAGCTGAGTAGTTTTGTTAGCCCATTTCCCGCCTGTAGATTTTTGAAAGCCCAACAGCCCTTTTTCTAATTTTGTTCTTTTTCTGCCCCTACAGTCCATGCTGACAGTGTTTCTGAGGGTGTAACATTTTTGTGAATCTTGTGGATCTCCAGGATTTGTCACAGGGATTCACTCCATTAAATAAGATCTTAAATATTTCCTGAATGATTCTATCTTTATTTCTGGTGTCTGCTGAGATGTGTGAAGGGATCCATTAGTCATATGGTCAGTCTCTTCAAACAGCCCTCTTTGTGATTAAAACTTTGACAAAAACTAAAGGCTTTCCAGAGCACTAGAAAAAAAGACTGCATAGCCACACCTTTGGCTCCAAAGCACACTCTCCTGATATTAAATCTCCCAATTTTAACATCTTTCAAAAGTTGGATCGTCTGAGAGCTTCCCTGAATCATCAAGTCCTGGTACCTTTTTGTTTAACAGTTCTTCCTTCAATCTATCTCTTTCTCCTGACATTTTACTACAAGAAGCAAGATGAAGCTAGTCCACACCATCAATACTTTGCTTGGAAATCTCAGGTAAATACCCAAATTTACACCTTACAAATTCTGTTGCCTATATAATCATAGGACAAAATTCCACTAAGCTTTCTGCCACTAAATAACAAAGATAACCTCACTTACTTCTGAGCTCTCACAAATAGCTCCTTTAACATCTATAATTTTACCAACAGTTTGTTTATAATTTTGTATTACATCCTCACTTCCTTCTGAGCCTTCACTAACAGAATCTTTTTTTTTTTAATAGTTTATTTAACAGAATCTTTAATATCCATATTTCTACTAACAATCTGCTCAAGGAAATCTAGGCTTTTTCTATCATGGTCTCAAAAATCTTCCAGCCTTTACCCACAATCCAATTACAAAACCACTTCCACAATTTTAGGCATTTGTTAGAGCAGCATCTCACTTCCAGATACCAAAATCTACATTCACTTCCTATTTGTGTTATAATAAATTACCACGAACTTGGCCTAAAACAATGCAAATTTATCTTACTGTTCTAGAGTTTAGAAATCCAAAATGAATTTTAAAATATAATGACATTCATGAGTCTTACAAGGCTAAAACCAAGGTGTCAGAAGATATTCCTTCTGGATGTGGCAGGGGAGAATCCATCCCTTGCTTTTTCTTGCTTCAAAAAGCTGACTACATTTCATGGCTCATGGCTGCATCACTCAGATATCTGCTTCTGTCTCACACCTCCTTTTTCTGACAACATCTCTCCTGCCTCCTTCTTATAAGGGCCCTTATTACATTGGACCTACCCGGATAATCCAGGATAATCACCTCATTTCAATACTCTAACGTAATCATATCTGTGAAGTCCCTTTTGCTATATAAGGTAACATATTCTCTGGGGGGTTAAGATACAGAAACTCCTTGGGTAGAAAATACAAAGAAATCCCTCACAGATTTTTTTATTGTGAAGAAGTTTTTCTTTTGCCTTTATACTTGATATTTTTTTCTGAATATAAAATTCTAGATCAACAGGTATTTTTTAGCATTTTAAAGATAATCTGTTGTCTTCTAATTTATATAGTTTGTGGAGAAGTCCACCGTAATTCTTATTTTCATTTCTCTGTGATTAAGGAGTTTGTCTTTGCAAGGAAGGTTTACACTATATCAATGATTTTCACTATATTGAATACTATGTACCTTCAGGTTTAGGTATTTTTCTTTGCTGGTTCTGCTTGGGGCTTACTGAGTTTCTGCAATCTATGGATTTATAATTTTTATCAAATTTGGAAAATCATTGGTCATTTTTTCTTCAAATATTATTTTTGCTCCCCATCCCACTGGAGCATGAATTTTATGTATGTTATACTATTTACACAGCACTCTAGCCAACGAATGCAGAATATGCATTCTGTTAAGTGCTTATGTAGTATTCACAAAGGTAGACACATAGTAATTCAATAAAACAGATTTCAAATTTAAGAGTATGCTTTCTGACCACACATAAAATAATCTAAGGAGATTATTTTAGATAAAGATAAAATTTAAGAATATTTGAGAAGTCATAAGACACATGGAGATTAAACAACATGCTCTTAAATAACCCACAGGTTAGGAAAACTTTAAAAATCATTAGGTACTAAATGAAAATAAAAACAGTGCATAAAATCTGTGGGTAGCAGCTAAGGCAGTGCTTACAGGGAACTCACATTATTATATGCTTATATTAGAAAGAAGATATGTCTTAAATCATTATTCTAAGCTTCAAATGAAGAAACTAGAAGAAGAACAAAGTAAAACTAAAGCAGATTAAACAGAAAGAAAGAATATGGAACAATAAAATAGAAAACAGAAATCCCATAGAGAAACTCAATGAAATAAAAAACTGTTTCTCTGAAAAGATGAAAAAAATTGATAAATGTCAAGCCAGACTAACAAAGAAGAAATGAGAGAAGATACCAATTAGCAATATCAAGAATCAAAGGTCATTAATATACATCTTCTAGATATTAATAAAATCTGTATAAAACAGAATAATTTTATACCAATACAACAAACCTGATAAAAAGTATAACTTCCTTGAAAAATATAAATTTCCAAAGCTCATTCAATAAAATAGATAAAATGTATAACTCTTTATCTATAATAATGATTGAATTTATATATATAAATCTTCTAAAAAATCTATTCCTATGTATTTTATTTTGAAGGTATCATTAATGAAATTATTTTCCTAATTTCCTTTCCCAAATATTCATTGCAAGTGCATTTATGACAACTTTACTTCTATTTTCTGTATAACTTATGTTTTATTGTTGTTGTTCCTTTATTCTGCCTTTAAGGTTTTCTTTTGCATTCAGCAAATATTTTCTAATGTGCATTTTAATGTCTTTAATAATTCTTTCACTATATCTTAAAAATTATCTTTTTTTAGTGGTTGGTTTAAGGTTTACCATATACCTCTTATCAAAATCATCTTTAAATTTACACTAACTTAATTCCAGTCAGATATAAGAATGTTAACTTATATAAAAATGATATTTCTTTTCCTTTCCTTCCATTTAAAATCCATAGTGGTACAAATCCATCAATATATTGTTATAATTATTACTTTATATACTTTTATGCCTTTTAAAGAAACTAAAAGAAAAAGGTCAAGCATGTATTCATACTTTTTGTTATATTTGCAGTATTAAGCTGCTTAATTCTGGCTTTCCTCATTTGTTCCTGTGGATTCTAGTTAACATGTGAAGTAATTTCCTTAGACCAATACAGCTTTACTCCCACCCACCTCTTCTGGTGTTACTGCAAATATATAACATTTCTATCTTCCCAACAATACATTATATACATACTGTGTTACAGAAGTGCTTTTTAAACCAGTCAAAAATAAAAATGAAAAAAAATATGCAATCATATTTTCTTTATAATTACATGATTACCTTTACCAGTGTTTATTTTTTGTGTAGCTTCAGTATACCATCTGTGATCACTTACTTTCAAGCTGAAGAATTTCCTTTACCTTTTCTGGTAAGGTAGCAACAAATTCTTTCACTTTCTGTTAATCATGAATTGTTTCTACTTCACCTTCATTTTTTAAAGATAGCTTTAGGATAGGATTCTTGATTGAAGTTTTGTTTTGTGGTTTGGGGTTTTGGGGGGTACACTTTCAATACGATTATCATCCCACTGACTACTAGCCTCTTATGTTTTTGATTAGAAAATAGCTATAATTTTCCCCTTATAATTGTCATTTTTCTCTTGCTGCTGTCAAGATATTCTCCTTGCCTTTGGCTCTCAGAATTTTTATTATGATATGTCTGTTTGTGGATCTCTTTGTATTTATACCACTTGGAGTTGTTGAGCTTTCTGGATGTGTAGATTATTTTTCATTACATCTGGGAACTTTAGGCATTAAAGTCTTCAAATATTTTTCTGCTCTTTTCTTTCCTCTATTTCGGTTTTCCCATTACATGTACATTGTTGTGTGTTATCCCTCATTTCTGAGGGTCCATTCATTTTTCTTCATTCCTTTTCTCTCTGCTCTTCAGATTGCATAATCTCTATCAATCTATCTCCAAGTTTGCTAGTTCTTTGTTCTGATAATTCAAATCTACACTCTAAACCCCCTAGTAAATTTTTCTAGTGATTTTTTGCATTTCAGCATTTCTACTTCTCAACTCCTGAATTTTTACTTGGTTGTTTACCCTTTCTATCACTTTGATATTCTCTATTTGATGTGAAACTGTTATCAAACCTTCCTTTAACTCCTTAATAATAGTTTCCTTTAGTTCTTTGAATATATTTATGACACGTATTTTGAAGCCTTTGTCTATTAATATGTCATACAATCCTTTCCAAAGGCAGTTTATTTTGCCTACTTTATTCACAGTATGAGTCATGTTTTTCTGCTTCTTTGTATGTCTTGCAATTTCTCATTGGAAACTGAACATTTTAGGCAATATATTGTAGAAAGTAGATAGTCCACCACTATTGCCACCACCCCGACTCTGGGCTTTTTTACTGTTATTTTCATGGTTATTTAGTGATAGGCTGGATTATTTTTGTGAAGTCTATTTCACCCCTGCAGCAGAAATCTGATGCTGCCCCTCAAGGAGGTGCAGCTGTGCATATTTATGCACACAGTCTCTCTGGTATGACAGTGGTTTTGGCAGGACTTTGTTTTTTTCTCTGAAAACACTGAGCTGTTTTTAACAATGCTCTGGTACCTAAATTGCTCTGTAGACTACTCCAATTAAATTCGGTCTCTTTTGAAGGAGTAATTCCCAAAGCCAGTGTTTAAGATTTGTTCTGACATCTGCAGCCTCCTCCAAACTACCTTTCTCCCAGGTTCTCTACTTCTCCTCCCAGGCAAAATCTCTGAGCCTAGGCTCTGGATGTAGGAGTAGAGACAATGGCACACCTTTTTGTAAGTGGCACTTAAGAGCTGAGTACTCACTGGGGGACAAGGAGAGGAGAGGAGAGGGTGGACAGTAGCCTCCAATCTTCTTGAGTTACCTCACCCAGAATAAAGCTATACATCTTACAGATCAAGTCAAGATATCAGGACCCCAGTATTCTCAGCAGTGCCACACCCAAGATACACTTCATCCCATGACTGAGAAGAAGGGGGCCCTATTTCACAGCCACACTGACTCAGAATTTACCCTCAGCAACAGGTAGCTGAGGAAGAATGAATAATGCTGATGTCCTATCTTTGCCAGAAGATAGCCCTAACACTGGGAATTGTGGGAAGAGGGAGCCCTAAGTTCTGGGTTGCACCAATCTAGACTGGGATTTCCATCTTGCTGAGTTGGGATGACGGAGGGAGGGAGGGAGTCTCAGTTCAGATACCATAGAGTCTCACTCTTCTTATCAAAATATATATTTTCTTGGATAAATATTTCTTTATTTACTGTATATCCTTAGGACCATTTCCAGAGATGTTAAGCGGTTTTTTTTCCCTTTTCTCCACCAGTTTTGCTGGGTTTTGGGTCCACTGAGCTCCTCATGCAGTCATGCCAGAAGTCCCTCTAGACCACTGATTAACAAGAGTGACAAGGTAGTAATTCAATGAGGAAGGAAACTAGAGTCATTTTCAAATTACGGTGGTGGACAATGGATATGGAAAAAAATTAAAATCAATCCCTTCCTCATACTATATATAAAATAATTTGAAATAAATAGTATCTCAAAATGTAAAACTATAAAACACCTAGAATAAAACATAGAAACTCCTTGTGACTGTGACTTTGGAAAAGCAGTTTCTTAACTAGAATATAAAAAGCATGAATCATACACATAAAAAATGTAAAAGCAGACTTCATCAAAATTTATTAAAGCTTGTCCTTCAAAAGACACTGTTAGAAAAATGGAAAGGCAAGCCAAAGATTGTGAAAATAACTTTACAAAACATAAATCTGATGAGGGACTTGTTTTCAAAATATATAAAGGACAATTTTAACTTAATATTAAGAACATAATTTAAAAATGGGCAAAAGTTTGAACAGATATTTTACCAAAGAAGATATATTAATGGCAAATAAGCAAATGAAATGATGCTTAATGTTATTAATTAGAGAAAGGCATATTAAAACCATAATGAGATACTACTATACACTATTATAAGGGATAAAATTAGAAAGATTGATGATACTATTCATGGCACGGGAGTGGAGAAACTGGAATATTTATACATTACTGGTAGGAAGGTAATAAGGCACAGCCATTTTGTAAAGCTATTTGGGAAGTTCTTTAAATGTTAAATATATATGTATTATACAATGCAATAATCCCCGTCTTATGGGTTTACCACTCCTACAAGAGAAATAAAAACACGAAGACTTGCATGCAAATGTTCACAGCTTTATTCATTATAGCCAAATGTCCATCAACAGGAGAATGAATAAACATATTATGGTATATCTATACAATGGAATACTACTCAGCAATAAAAAGGAATGAATATATAAGTAAAAAAAGCCAGGCATTAAGGACTATACAATTCTATTTATGTGAAATTCTAGAAAAGACAAAATTATAGTGATAAGAAGCAAATTGTTGGCCACCTGGGGTGAGACTGTTGGGTAAAAACTGACTACAGAGGAAAATGAGACATCTTTGAGGGGATGATGGAAATATTCTATATCATTACTGCAGCTCTAGTTACATTATTATATATCGTCAAACTCATCTAACTATATCCTTAAAGTGGGTAAATTTTATTACATGCAAGTTATGTCTCAATAAAGTTTTTAAAAAGAACAATAGGATGAAAATATTAAATAGGTTAATAGTTAGAAAAGATCAGAGAGACTGAGACACTCAGTCCTCATACTGAATAAGATGGTATACTGGATGTCAAGGATTCTAAAATTATGTTAGCAGATATCAAGTGAAATTTCCTTTTGTTAGTCATTTCCTTTCACTTATAAAACCAAAGCTTCTCTTAAACCAGATATGTGAAAATTAGGTTTAAAAATAATCATATATTATTGAGTCACTATGTTTTACACCTAAAACTAATAGAAACATTGTATGTCAACTATACTTCAAAAAAAATAATAAATTCTTTAAAAGTAATCTATTATCTCAACTGAGAGTTATTTTTTTCTTGCTATTAAAAAAAGAGGTATACAGGGCACCTGCGTGTTTCGTTTAGTTAAGCATCCAACTCTTGTTCTTGGCTCAGGTCATGGTCTCATGATCACGAGAGTGAGCCCCACATCAGGCTCTGTGCTTATCATGGAGCCTGATTGGGATTCTCTCTCTCTCACTCTCTGCCCTTTCCCATTCTCTCTCCCAGCCCCCCCCCCTTTCAAAATAAGTAAATAAACCTTTTTTTGTTAAGTATTAAAATGTCATAGATAAGCTAGGGTTTTATTGAGCAGATATTCACTTACTTCTCTTCCTTGGACCAGAATATACTTCTCACCCCCATTGCCTTTATCTTTGGCCACATGATTTGGTTTGGCCACTGGAATATAAGCAGGCAGGATATTTGCAGAGTTTTATATAAGCTTTCAGAGTTTGGCTTACTCTTAAACTCACACATCAATATATGAATACAACCCAAGTACCCCATGCCCCTTTGAGCTGGACCCCCCAATGAGGGATAAGGAACAAACCTAAACTTGTTCCAAAGCCTAGAAACAAACCATAGCCTAAAGCAGAGTCACTTATGAGTGAGAAAACTAAAAGTTTGCCTTAGTATGATAATGAGTTTGGCAGAAGTTTGTTACACAATATTACTGTGGCAATAATTGACTAACACAATAGCTAACACTTGTGGAAAATTTAGTATTATCAGCACTGAGCTAAAAACTTCACATGTACTGCCCATTTAATCATCACAACGATTCTGTAAGAGAGAATATTTTTAATTGTCTTTTTTTAAACACATGATAAAACTGTAGCACAAAGAGATAATTGCATTATCCAAAGTCTCAGAGTTCATAAGCAACCAAGCAGGATTTAAACCCAAGATGTTGTAACTCTAGTACTCACTCTCTTATTCATTGTGCTCCATTAGTTAGATGGAGTATTTAATCACTTCCCAAAATGTAGCAGCAGAGTGAGTGTTATCAGTAATTTGAAAAGAAAATTCTACTCATTTTCCCCATGTAAGAAAACAGCTTACTATCAGACTGCAGTGAATACACTAACAAGACCCAGTTGGTTTTAAAAATAATATCCTGCAATCTCTATCAAAATAATACTGGCATTCTTTACAGAGCTAGAACAAACAATCCTAAAATTTGTATGGAACCAGAAAAGACCCTGACTAGCCAAACCAATCTTGAAAAAGACAACCAAAGCTGGAGGCATTACAATCCCAGACTTCAAGATAGGTTACAAAACTGTAATCATCAAGACAGTATGGTACTGGCACAAAAACAGACACTCAGATCAATGGACAGAATAGAGAACATATGGCCAACTAATCTTTGACAAAGCCAAGAAAGAATATCCAATGGAAGAGACAAAGAGACAGTCTCTTCAGCAAACAGTGCGGGAAAACTGGAGAGCAGACATGCAGAAAATGAACCCGGACCACTTTTTTATATCATACACAACAATAAACTCAACAGGGACGAAAGACCTAATGTAAAACAGAAGCCATCAAAATGCTAGAGGAGAAAACAAGCAAAAACCTCTTTGACTTTGGCCGCAGCAACTTCTTAATATTTCTCCAGAGGCAAAGGAAACAAAAGCAAAAATGAACTATTGGGACCTCATCAAAATAAAAAGCTTCTGCACAGTGAAGGAAACAATCAACAAAACATAAGGCAACCAACAAAATGAAAGAAGATATTTGCAAATGACATATCAGATAAAAGGTTAGTATCTAAAAGCTATAAAGAACTTATCAAACTCAATACCCAAAAAACAATCCAGTGAAGAAATGGGCAAAAGGCATGAAGAGACATTTTCCAAAGAAGACATCCAGATGGCTAACAGACACATTTAAAAATGCTCAACATCACTCATCATCAGGGAAATACAAATCACAGGGAAATCAAAACCACAATGAGATACCACCTCACACTTGTCAGAATAGCTCACATAAACAACTCAGGCAACAACAGATGTTGGTGAGGATGCAGAGAAAGAGGAACACTTTTGCACTGCTGGTGGGAATGCAAACTAGTGCAGCCACTCTGGAAAATGGTATAGAGGTTCCTCAAAAAGTTAAAAATAAAACTACCCTATGACCCACAAATTGCATTATTAGGTTTTTACACAAGGGATATGGGTGTACTGTTTCAAAGGGGCACATGATCCCAATATTTATAGCAGTGCTATTGACAATAGCCAATGTATGGAAAAAGCCCAAATGTCTATCAACAGATGAATGGATAAAGATGTGGCATGTTTGTGTACACACACACACACACACACACACACACACACACACACTGGAGTATTACTCAGCAATCAAAAAGAATAAAATCTTGCCATTTGCAACTATGTGGATGGAACTAGAAGGTATTATGCTAAGTAAAATTAGAGAAAGAGAAATATCATATGACTTTACTCATATGAGGACTTTAAGATACAAACAGATGAACATAAGGGAAGGGAAGCAAAAATAATATAAAAACAGGGAGGGGGACAAAACATAAGAGACTCTTAAATATAGAGAACAAACAGGGTTGCTGGAGGGATTGTGGAAGGGGGATGGCTGAACAGGTGAGGGGCATTAAGGAATCTACTCTTGAAATCATTGTTGTACTATATGCTAACTTGGATGTAAATTTAAAAATAAATAAAATATCTATCCTTCCCTTTAATGGTTAATAATACTCATTAATTCCTACATATTCTTTCCTTCTCCTCTACCTAACCTGCTAATCTTTACAGCTGTATCTGAACAACCATCTACTTATTCTAGCCCTGCTTCTAGATTGTCTATGGCTGAAAAAACTGCATTGCCTTGATTTCATTACAATGTTATTTAAAGTGCTGATGGGGCCCTTCCATATTATTTTGCACTTGCAGGACTTATTCATGTCCATTCCCTTTTTTTCACTTCCCAAAATACCACTTTCTAATTTTAATCAATGTAAGCCCTAACTTCAGGATCACCCCTCACTTGCAGAGGACCCACTTCCAATTTCATAAAGAATCTTTATGAATGAGGCATTAAATTTATGAACTTTTTTCCTCTCAGACATATACCCATCTTTACCTCTCATTATCCCTCACCCTTATGCTTCAGATGACTAATCCCATCCCATATTCTTGTTACTCTTCCTTCCTACCTCTACCCTACTGTATCTATTTAACACCTTCCTTGTTTCTCTTTACTGGAAAATGTAAATACTCATTCCTCCCATATTTTAAACCAACCTTTCCACAAACCTGATTCCCTCACAAACTGACAACACATATTTCTCCTTATTTTCACCATCAAACTTATTGACAAAGTTGTCAATATCAGCTATGTTCACTTTTTCAACTCCAATTCACTCTTTAATGAAATACTAGGATTTGGCTTCCCCTTCTATGAACTTTATCAAAATCATTCTCTCAAGATACTTTTTATCAAAAGATAGTTTCCAAGGGGTGCCTGGATGGCTCAGTCAGTAAAGTGTCCAACTCTTGATTTTGGCTCAGGTCATGATCTGGTGGTTGAGATCAAGCCCTGCCTCAGGCTTCTCACTGAGCATGGAGCCTGCTTAAGATTCTCTCTCTCTCTCTCTCTCTCTCTCTCTCTCTCTCTCTCTCTCTCTCTCTCTCAAATAAAAATAAAAATAAAAGATAGTTTCCAAATTGCCCAAGTCAATATTATCCTCTCAGTTATCATCCTAATTAAGGCCCTCCTTAGTTTTACATGACCCTTGGTTATTCTAATATCATCAACTTTTACTGTTTTCTCCCTATCTGTATAATCCCTTTCAGCTTTTTTTCTCAAGTGTTTTCATCTTCTCAAGTCATTGTTTTTTCTTCTCTTCTAGTTCTACCAGTTCAACTATCCTGGACAATCTAATCCCTTCACTTCACTGCCTCCAATCAACAGCTACTGACCAATAATTTCCGTAATCTACAAACCCCAACTTCTAACCTAAGCTATAGTCCCACAGACTTTCTAGTACTCTCAATAATTATAACTCATTTATTGAAAAACTGTTACATGCCAGCAACGGTACTAGATGCATAACAGAATACATATCCATTAATATGTGTTCCCATTTAATCATCACAACAATATAGTAAAGATAATTTTTTCCTTTAAGAGTGGACAGAGACATGGAATTTATGTAATTTTCCCAAAGTCATATAGTTTGGAGGTATGAAGCTGGGATTTAAGACCAGATCATTGAAAGCACCATTTCACTAAAATATTTACTACTCTTTACCAGACTCCTCCAAATTAGTAAGTTCAACACTCATTTTATTATTTCTAAACCCAAATCATTCCTGCTCATGATTCCTGCCTCCATCCATGGAGTACTACTATTAGCACTACTAATAGCACTACTATTATCAGCAACAATACAGAAGTTTTCCAAGCCATCTTTAATTCCTCTATCTAACTTTCCATAGTCAATGTCTGAAAAATCTCTTAAATCACAACTGCCTCTCTAATGCACTATTGCGATAGCCCTCATTGTTTCCCATAGTTTTGTCTTCTGCAACTTATATTCCATTTCTTTCAGAGTGTCTTTTCTAAATTAATCTGACTGACCTCTGAATAAGATGGCTATCTGAGTAAGTAAGACCCATTAATTCCCTTTTCCTCTACTTCCTAAGATTTCAATTCAAATGATCAGTGAAACTATTTTTTTAACAGGGTGTAAAACCAGTACTGGAAACTACAAAGAATGACATTTCACATCAAAAATTTTTAGAATTTTTGTAATCTATGGGACTTAATTGAAGGAAGGATTGGCCCAAACCAAAACTCACTGGTTGTTAAGAAGTAATTCATCTGGAAGGCAAGTAAAGACAGCTAGCAGAATCCCACAAACATGTTCAAATTTGGCTGTAAGATTGGAGGTGAAGCAGAGTGGACAGCAACTAGGCAGTATCATGACTGAAAACCTGAGGTAGATATTACATACTGATTCCTGTGCCTCCTCTAAGCCACAAGGGCAGATATTAAGTTCTCTGGGTGGTCTAAGGCCACCATTTCCTAGACTTCAGGCAAAGGATAGCAACGACTTCCCTTCTCCAATTTGGAGAGGGTATTCTCATACTTCAGTATCCCTCCCTAAAATTTCTCCCCCAGTCTCCTGGACTTTTATACCCTTCATATGTTTTAGGAGTGTAAATGCTGTCTAACCAATTCTACACAAACTTATTTATAAATTCTAAATCACTGTGGTCTTCAAACCCACTTTGGAATATGGATGGCATCCATTAAGTTGGAGTTTCAAAAGAAACTTACATTTTAATATCTCATCACTTTAAGACGCTGGGTAATGTTTTCATTTGTTTTTGTTTTTGGCTTTGCAAAACAAACAAAAACAAAATAAAAGGTAAGGTAAGATTAAAACTCTCAAAAATCCTTTTAACTTTAAATACCACCAAGAGTTAGACTGGATAATTCAAATCCTGATTCGCAATTACTAGCTGTGTGGGTTTTGGAAGTAATTTAAGTACGTTAAGCCTCAGTTTTCTCATCCCTACATGAGATTACATATGAGAATAATGATAGGTTTTCATTTAGTTGTGGTAACTGAGATGATTAAATAAAAACTGAAAATATATACAGTGACCCACAAAAGCCCTAAAAGAATTGCCTCTTCCACATCTCTTAGACCTTGTCCTCTCCTACTACTGTCTCCACCATCAAGCCAAGCCCTGTTCCATCTCAAGATGTACGCTGTTGCTTTTCTGTCTACCTGGAATACTCATCCCTCAGACAGCTGACTTTATCTCTTTCAGGTCTTTGCTCAGATATTACTTTCTCAATGAGACCTTCTCTGGGGATCCAGTTTAACTTAAACCACTCATTATACCTCAACCCCTTCTATACTTTATTTCTCCCTGTAGCACTTATCTTCTCTCATAGTATTTTCTTTTCTTTTCTTTTTTTAATGTTTATTTATTTTTGAGAGACAGAGACAGAGTGCAAGTCGGGGAGGGGCAGAGAGAGAGGGAGACAGAATTTGAAACAGGCTCCAGGCTCTGAGCTTGTCAGCACAGGGCCTGATGATGGCTCAAACCCACAGACTGTGAGATCATGACCTGAGCCCAAAGTCGGATGCTTAACCAACTGAGTCATCCAGGCACCCCTCTCATAGTATTTTCACGTTTTTATTTTATTGTCTCTATCCTCCCATTTAAAAGTAAGTCCCATGAAGAACATTATCACAAACATTAGCTATTATTACAATACTATAGTGCAGCACCTCAGTGAAGTATTCCAGGAATCAGATTCAGGAACAGCACTATTCCTGGCTTGCAAACAGCACACCAGGCATAGGGTGTGTCAGGCAAGCAAATCACTAGGTGTGTCAGACAAGCAAATCACTAGCTAATATGAAAGCATACTATAATTCATAAGAAGAGGATCAATGTGAGGGTCAGATAAACACTCCCCTATAAAGTCAAGTTAATTCAAGAAGTAGGAGAAAACGTTTGAACATATAATGTGCTCTAAGCCAAATTAAAGCGAAAACTGTTTTAGTGAAACAAAGATAAGAAATAATGAATGGGAACAATGAAAGGCTGAATTTTGACAAAAGGATAATTATCACATACAAATCAGAGATAAAGAACAAAAAGCAGGCTTTTTGCCAAAGAAAACCAAATAAGTGAAGGAAAATACTATTTTAAAATCAATAAGACTTAGCAAAATGATTACACATGGGAAAAGGGAAAATACAGGATTACTATAAGATTTCTAGCTTGTATAATTGTGTACATGGTGATAATATTACCTGAATTAGAGAAAGTGAGGAAAAGCAGGACAGGCTGAGTTAGGTTTTAGAAATGTTGAACTCTGAAAACCTGAAAACCATTCAGGTAAGCATGTCCAGTATGAATTTGAAAGTGTAAATATGTAGCTCAACAGAAGGCTATGTCCAGTGATGTAGAAGTGGAGGTTTTCGCTATTTAAGTGATAGTCCAAGCCATGAGAGTAGTGGGATCAGGGTTCGAAACAGAGGATCTAAGTTTAGAGAATAATTCAAAAAGCAGTAGCTTGATAAAAGAGAAGAAATTGTGGTGTCACAGATAACAAGGAAGCAAGTTTCCCAAGGAAATACCTTTAAAAATGAACAGCAAAAATTAGTCCACTTAGATAATAACTGGAGAGAGGTCCTATTGTCTACATTTCCCTCCATTTATTCTCTGTTCCAGAAAAACCACTCATCATCATCCAGATACAACTTGTTCTTTTTCTTTTGTCATTCCTTCTAAATGTACTACTCTGACCCATCTACCTCAATATTCATGTTATTTATGTCCATTTTTCAAGACCCTGTTCAAATACCTTCCTCCAATATACCACATTTCTTGGCTCCACTTTTCTAGGGGTAATCTTGTTCCACGTAGATGGAAAGAGTGTCTCAAGGACAATGTACCCTTACCTCTAAAACCTCAATCTCAGTATAGATATATATATACTGAGAGAAGGAAGAATAAACAGCAACTAAAAGTAACAATAAATAGTATATCTAAATATTCCCTGAAGTTTAGAGAGAATCACAAAAGTATTACAGAACATCTATGCATGAGTGGTACAGATTTGCTTTGTTAACATACTGTAGAATATAGTGGGAACAGGGCGCCTGGGTGTCCGACTTCGGCTCAGGTCATGATCTCACGGTCCGTGGGTTCAAGCCCTGCGTCAAGTTCTGTGCTGACAGCACAGAGCCTGGAGCCTACTTTGGATGTTACCTCTCCCCTCTCTCTGCTCCTCCTCCACTCACACTCTGTCTCTCTCTCTCTGTCTCTCTCTCTCTGTGTCTCTCTCTCTCTCTCAAAAGTAAAATAAACATTTGAAAAAAAGAATATAGTGGGAGCTACAGATAAAAGGCTGGGCATGTGTAGCTAGTGAGTTAGCATGAGCACATGACATGCACATGTGAAGGCCAAGGAGCTGAGGTTATTATCATGTGCCACCAGCACAATCTTTTCAACATGCTCATTCAAACAGCAACTCATGCTTCTTTTTTCCTTTAACTAATTTTTCTTTAAAGATTGTGAATTTTAAAAACTGCATGCAATGAAACGTGCTCCTTTGCCAGAGGGAGCCACTACTGAAACTTTTTTTTAACAAAAATATTTACAGAAAGGTTTAATGAACCATTAAACACCACAGTCTTTCTTATAACCTGGTGATCCCCAAAAGATTCTACTTGGGAATAGATTCTGGAACAAATATGACCACAAATATGTATTTGAATATATGTCATTATATAATGCTGAAAATTCAAGTTCTCAGAAACTATATCTTACAAATGCTTGCATTCCCAAAGTGTCTAACGTGTACTCATAGCTTTGCAGAGAAAAATGTTTATTTAATAAAGCTAAAAAGTCACAAAAATGATGAATTTCTTAAATTTTCATCTCAAAGTTAGAGAAGCCAGAAATTAAATGGCAAGTAAAAAAACAAAATATTTTTAAAATCTATTTACTTTTGAACCTATTCCTTCCTTATATTCTATTTGAAAAACTGACCTATTTGAAGTTTTAAATATTGAGCTAAGTACGTATTTCCTAAATAGATACTTCAGCACACTTAAAAATTGATTGATAAATATCAGAAAACCAAGGCTTTACAAACTGTTATAAGAATTCATATGCATTTTATTACAGATTTGGTAATTTAGAAGATAAACCATTGACCTACATTCAGGTTTAGTGGGGAAAATGCCAAAACAGGCTGAGTTCATTAAGAGCTACGTTTTGTAATTCAACTTAGGAAACAGTATGGCAAGGGCCATGGTATGAAGAGTGCCTAAAAAAAAAAAAATCCAAGTATGTTTCTGTGTACTAAGTCAGTAAAAAACAAACCAGGAAAATATACATTAAAATACACACCAGTATGTAAGTTCTTAGACTCCGAATTGTTTTTTTTTTTTCCAACGGTGGATATTAGAAGCTATTTTCAAGCATATTCTTCATATTTTTGTACTTTTCCAAGCAATGACTAGCAATGTTTTCCTTTCTCTAAACCGGCCAAGAAGTCTTAAAAACAAAATCCTCTGACTTCATGACACTGTATCAGCTTCTCCTAAGTGCTTCCCCTAAATGCATAACCTGGCTGGCAGAAACTATGCCTTAATTATTCAGATAGTGTCTGATTTAAGTAACCTTTCTAAGCAGGCACTTAATTATATTAAGTAATGATTATCAGAGTCTCTACAAAATGGACTTCTATTATTGTAAGCCTACAGATATGGGAAAAGACTCTCATCTCAAGAACAACAAAATATAAAGGTTCACCTAAAATAATCAATTAGAGAAAAAGATCTCTAAATCCCTGTCTACACTGTCTCATTAAGTGTAACATGTATGCAACTTACCATTATCCCAATTTAGGCACTCATTCTTTATAAAGTGATTTCTAAGGATAATATCTATTTTCGTTATGGATATATTTTTACAAGTCTACTTCTGAAGCCACTTTTTTGGAAGGAAAAGTAATCTTTTCTCTCAGTATAGAACTCAAAATGCAACTTTAACTATTTATGGAATGGAGAGAAAAAGAGGACTAATGAAGTAAATCTTATTCCAGTACAAATGGGAGTCTGTATTTGGCTGCATCTGCTGAATAATTCTGAAGTTTTATGTGACTTTACTCTAATTTTCTACCTGATAAGACTTTTGACAGCAGGTGAAACATTTGGCACCAACTATAAAAATGATTAACTAAAGTAATAACATCACAAAAACTAAAATGGTATCTAATAGATGTATTTCATGGACAATTCCCAGAATAACACTCATTAGTAAACAGTATTATTTTCAACTAATTAATTAGTTAATTTCTCCATAATGAACTATGGTTTAGAGAGATCTGAAGCTGTAATGCATCCTTAAGTAATGGGTTTCCTAGCTTTAATTGTGTTGATGCAGAATAGTATGTCATTAACAGCCCTGATGAGAAAAGAAAGGTGATATTGGAAAAATACTAAAATGTCTGGAGGGAAAAAAGAGACAGTGAATGACAAAGTGGGAGAAAAGGGGGGAAAGGGTTTTAAACATATTAATGTTTACTTAAAAAATTCCCATGATTAAGTTAATTTCTCCTTTTTGGGAGTCAATCATATGATACTCTCAATGGAACACTGCTCAACATGCACTAAACAGTACAGAATTTGATATATAATGCACAAATTCCCTGGACTTGATCAAGAAAAGTTCCTAATTTAAAATACAGTAAGACCATCATTAATAGTTTCACATACAACTGTGATCCCAAAAGAGAATACAAACTCAGACATTCTTCATGCTGCCCTCCTGAAGTCCCTATGCTGCCCTCTTCATCTACATTTTGACTCACTACTTAAGGGAATTTTGAAATCAACAAATATAACACCACAGCTACTGATGTTCCTTTTTTACTCTTAGTTCCTCTTACTTAGTTCTTTGCTAGTATAATTAAAGCTATAGAACTGCCTTAATATCCCAAGTAGATGTTTCATCCCTAAAAGATTAGAAGCCTCCAAATAGAAGGGCACCTGGTTGGTTCAGGTGGTTAAGCGCCAGACTCTTGACTTCAGCTCAGGTCATGATCTTACATTCATGAGATCAAGCCTCACACTTGGCTCCACACTGAGTGTGGAGCCTGCTTGGGTTTCTCTCCCTCTCTCTCTTCCCCTCCCCTGCTCACTTGTGAGCTCTCTCTCTCTCTTTTTAAAACAGAAACTTCCAAATAGAAAAAATATTATAAATAAAAAATAAGTTAAGAAGATGTTTTAAAAGGGGTGCCTAGGTAGCTCAGTCAGCTGAGCGTTAGGCTTCAGCTAAGGTCATGATCTCATGGTTTGTGGGTTTGAGCCCCACGTCGGGCTCTGTGCTGACAGCTCAGAGCCTGGAGCCTGTCTTCAGATTATGAGTCTCCCTCACTCTTTGACCCTCCCCTGCTCACAATGTCTCTCTCAAAAATAAATAAAACATTAAAAAAAATTTTTTTTTAAAAAAGAAGATGCTTAAAAACCATCTTTAAGAACCATGACGTCCTCCTAAAGAAGAGACTTAACTGTTTACCAAGGGGGTTAGGGGGTGGGGTCTTTGCAAAGTCAGGATTTTCAAAGGCTTTAAATTTTTTAAAAATCCTTCAAAGTATTAATAACTATTCTAAAGTCTAATTAAATGAAGAGAACAATAAGAGAATATTAGATAAATGACTACTGCAATTGTGTATGAATACAAATACATGGAGACACAGGGCTAGTTACAAAATAAAAACTAAAACAGTGGTGTTAGATTAATGGAATTTGTAATTTCCTTTGTTGATATGTATTATTAAAGAATCCTCAACATGGCTCCCTCTATTGCTATCTATCGTAACAATTATGTCTGATAAATTGAGATTTTCTAAGGACAAATAGAGCAAAACTATTCATTTTCTTGGATATATGCACTTTAGAATTTAAGGAAAACTATAAAAAAGTAAGGTCAGTGCTTTTCTGCACTGCAGAATATAGTGATCCCTGATTCCTCTCTTCCCCCTCTCTCTTACATCCTATAGCCACCAGGCAAATAAAGTCATAAACTTCTTTCCTGACAATTCCCCCTCTCACCTGGACCTTCTTTTCCAGAGAAATGCAATTGTTACTTAACTGATTTCTGTGCAAACTATATCTCCCTGTCCCTCTCCTGGAACTATTTCATACTTAAAACTTCTGTTCAAAAGTGTTTAATGCTCCCCACTATTTTAAAAATATCTTTCACACTACTTATCCAAGTATTCAAAATTCTCATCAAATCCCTGTCTCTATAACCCTTTCCCTCTCTGTATATCAGCCATCCAATTCAGTCATATTGCTTCAAACATAGTATGCAGTCCCATTTATATGATGCTGCTCATGAAGTTCCCTTTGCCTAGAATGAATGCTCTCTCCTTTTCTGCATTTAACTAAATCCTGTCTTTTAAGATTGCATGCTATCTCAAATCTCTCTCATTTTACACATGTGTAAAATGAGCCATTTTCTAGCAATCCTTGCCAAGAAACAATAGCTAAACTCCTAAATAATCCATCAAAAATATACACATGTGCACACCAGAAGTCTCAAAGTAAAGAATAATGATGTATAAATGTACATTTCCTTTTCCATCTGTACTCAAAGCACTTTTGCCTCCATGAGTTCATTTTCTATTCTTAGAGGTAGAAACATAATTCTATTTTTTCTACAACCCTTAAGGTTGATAATGCATTTTCTATTATTGTGACTAGCTACCTCAACTTATTAGAAAAAGCATCATGGTATTAAGATTAAGTTTCATGTCCATATGGACTATTTAACTTCATTTTACTTGGGTGCAATCAGTTGCAACCCTGATCCTTCCCAGAAATCTTACTACGAATACCAAGGGTATTATGTGTGATCAGGTGAAAGCAAAAGCAGCCTGAAGTGAATGCTCCAATGACCTACTTTCATTGGATTGTATTTGAATTCCAATATTTTATTATCAGTTACTTTAAATATTAATATTTTATAAAAACACAAAGTAAACCTCACTAATACTATGATTTTTCTTTAGACTTTGGAATAAATATTATCCATGAAATAAATACTTTTCTAATTTTTCAGCATTAAAACATTAGAAATCATCCAATTGCATTCCATTTACTGTCAAACTAACCTTTCAGTCTTCACTTATTCACTCATTTAGCAAATACACAGTGAGTACATGCTATATACCAGGTATTTTCCAGATATTAAGACTAGAGCAATAAACTAAGTAGATGGGGATGCTGTCCTCAAGAAGTTTACATTTTAGGAAGGAGACAGAAAATAAGTAAGCAAACATGCAATATCTCAAATGGTGCTAAGTGCTATGAAGAAACACAAAACAGTGTAGTAGAAATTAGAGTACTAGGGAGAGACATGAGACAGGCTTCACTGACAATGTGAACTGGCACCAGTTGTGTGTTGTGATTTGCCATACCTCTGAACCTCTGCTGCCGCATGATCACATGAACTTTTTCTGTGGCAGGCTGGCACCCAGATGCAGTCTCTGGGCCTCTGCAATGGCACAATCACATGAGTTCCCGGGGGCAAGCTGGCACCCAGCCATTGCTTGGGAGACCCTACCTGAGAATCACAGTAGGCCCAAGCCACAGTGCCCTCAGAAGTGAAGGGTTTGGAAACACAGTCCCATCTGAGATAAAATTTGAGACAGAGGCACTGACTGACAATCTGACAGCTTGGTTGCAGTGTAGAAGTGGGGAGTAGATGGAAGCTGGAGACTAAAGAGGGGTGCCTGATATCTGATCAATGAGCACAGAGTTCTGATGCTAAAGAATGAGATGCTGGGTGCTGCCATTTTCACCTCTCCAGTGCCTGTGCATAAACACACGCCCACTTGTGCCACACAAATCCATGCCTATAAGATAGGAAACACAACCTAGTGGAGAACAGAGCCATTACTCCAAGCCCATCCAAGTGTACCAACCAAGCCCTAGAGAATGATCACAAGTCTCTCCACCTGCTTAGTGTATGGACCATAAAGTGCTTCATAATTTGACTTCTAGGGGAAATTGGACATAATTTCATTCAGGTTTCATTCTTTTCACTGGATGAAATATTCATTTTTTTTTCTTTTTCTTTTCTTACTCTTAGATACAGAAAGAGAAACAATTTATTTTTATTTTCTATTTTTATAAAAAATTAATTTTTACTATATTATTTAATTTTGTAAATTTTTAAATTCTATTTTACTTTCTTCATTTAATTTTATTCTATTTTATTGTCTACATATTTTTTAAATTTAAACATTTTCTTATCTTTTTTCTTTTTTTTTGTCCTTTTCTTTTCTTTCCCTTTTTGGTCTATTCTATAAGCTTCTTTCAGCAACCAGGCCAAAACACACCTAGGATCTAGCTTCCTATTTTTAATTTTTTAATTTTAATTTTTTGTTTTATTAATTTTCTTCCTTCCTTCAAAATGATGAAAATAAGGAATTCACCCAAAAAGAAAGAACTGGAAGAAATGACAGTCAGGGGACTAATCAACACAGATATAAACAAGATGTATGAACTAGAATTTAGAATCACAGTAATAAGTACACTAGCTGGTGTTAAAAAATGCATAGAATCCCTTTTTACAGAGATTTTAAAAAAAGTAAAATCTAGTCAGGATGAAATTTAAAATGCTTTAACTGAGATGCAATCTCAAATGGATGCAATGGCAGGAAGGTTGTATGAAGCAGAACAGCGAATTATCAATAGAGAAGACAAAATTATGGAGAATGAAGCAGAAAAAAAAGAGGGGAACTAAGGGAAAAGAACACAATATAAGAATTAGAGAAATCAGTGACTCATTAAGAAGGAATAACATCTGAATCACAGAAGTCCCATAAGATGAAGGGAGAGATAAAGAGGTAGAAGGTTTATGAGCAAATCATAGCAGAAAACCTTCCTAACCTAGGGAAAGACACAGATATCAAAATCCAGGAAGCACAGAGAACTCCCATTAGATTTAACAAAAACCAACCATCAATAAGGCAATTTCATAGTCAAATTCACAAAATACACAGACAAGGAAAGTATCATGAAAGCAGCCAGGGAAAAAAAGTCCTTAACCAACAAGGAAAGACAGATCAGGTTTGCAGCAGACTTACACACAGAAACTTGTCAGGCAAGAAAGGAGTGGTAGGATATATTCAATGTGCTGAATTGGAAAAATATGCAGCCAAGAATTCTTTATCCATCAAGGCTGACACTCAAAATAGAAGGAGAGATAAAAAAAAATTTTCCTAAACAAAAACTACAAGAGTTCATGACCACTAAACCACTAAATTTTAAGGGGGACTCTCTGAAGGGAAAAAAGATGAAACAAAACAAAAAAGACCAAAAGCAACAAAGACTAGAAAGGACCAGAGAACACCACCAGAAACTCCAACTCTACAGGCAACACAATAACAATAAATTTATATCTTTCAATACTCACTCTTAAATGTCAATGGACTAAATGCTCCAATCAAAAGACACAGGGTAACAGAATGGATAAGAAAATAAATTCATCCATATGCTGTTTACAAGACACCCATTTTAGACCTAAAGACACCGTCCATATTGAAAGTAGTGGGACGGAGAACAATCTATCATGCTAACGGTTGACAAAAGAAAGCCAGAGTAGCCATACTTATATCAGACAATGTAGATTTTAAAATAAAGACTATAACAAGAGATGAAGAAGGCCATTATATCATAACTAAGAGGTATATCCACCAAGAAGACCTAACAATTGTAAACATTTATTCTCCAAATGTGGAAGAACCCAAATATATTAATCAATTAATAACAAACATAAAGAAACTCATTGACAATAATACTATAATAGTAAGGGACTTCAACATCCCACTTGCAGCAATCTACAGATCATCTATGCAGAAAATCAACAAGGAAGCAATGGCTTTGAATGACACACTGGACTGGATGGATTTAACAGATATATTCAGAACATTTCATCCTAAAGCAGCAGAGTACACATTCTTCTCCAGTGCATCTGGAACGTTCTCTAAAATAGATCACATACTGGGACACAAATCAGCCCTCAACAAGTAAAAATATTGACATCATATCATGCATATTTTCAGGCCACAATGCTATGAAATTCAAAATCAACCATAAGAAAAAATTTGGAAAAACAACAAATACTTGGAGGTTAAAGAATATCCTACTAAAGGATGAATGGGTTAACCTAGAAGTTAAAGAGGAAATTAAAAAGTACATGGAAGCCAATGAAAATGATAACACAACAGCCCAAAACCTCCAGAATGCAGCAAAAGCAGTCATAGGAAGGAAGTATATAGTAATCCAGGACTTTCTAAAAATGGAAGAAAGGTCTCAGATTCACGACCTAACCTTACACCTTAAAGAGCTAGGAAAAAAACTAGCAAATAAAACCCAAAACAAGCACAAGTCAGGAAAAATAAAGATTAGAGCAGAAATCAATGCTATCAAAACAAAACAAACAAAAAACAGATTAATGAAACCAGGAGTTGGTTCTTCGAAAGAATTAACAAAATTGATAAACCCCTAGCCAGTCTGACAAAAAAAAGTACCCAAATAAATAAAATCAAGAATGAAAGAGGGAGAGATCACAACCAACATTACACAAATACAAACAATCAGAGAATATTATGAGCAATTATATGCCAATAAATTGGGCAATCTGGAATAAATGGACAAATTCCCACAAACATACAAACTACCAAAACTGAAACAGGAAGAAACAGAAAATCCGAACAGACCTATAACCAGTAAAGAAATTGAATTAGTAAACAGAAATCTCCCCAAAAACACGAGTCTAGGGCCAGATGGCTTTTCTGGGGAATTCTATGAAACATTTAAATTTTTTTAAATGTTTCTTTATTTTTCAGAGAGAGAGAGTGGGGGAGAGAGAGAGAGCGCACAAGCAGGGCAGGTGCAGAGAGCAGAGAAGACACAGAATCCAAAGTAGGCTCCAGGCTCTGAGCTGTCAGCAGAGAACCCAACATGGGTCTTGAACTCACAAAGTGCAAGATCATGACCTCAATTGAAGTCGGATGCTTAACCAACTGAGCCACCCCAGTACCCTGAATTCTATCAAACATTTAAAGAAGAGTTAACACCTATTCTTTGAAGCTGCTCCAAAAAAAAAAAAAAAAGCAATGGAAGGAAAACTTCTAAATTCATTCTATGAGGTCAGCATTACCTTGATTCCAAAACCAAAGACCCCACTAAAAAGGAGAATTTCAGAACAATTTCCCTGATGAACATGGATGCAAAAATTCTCAACAAGATACTAGCCAACCAGATCCAACAATACATTAAAAGAATCATTAACCATAATCAAGCATGATTTATACCTGGGATGCAGGGCTGGTTCAATATCCTCAATATCAATCAATGTGATACACCACATTAATAAAAACAAGGACAAGAACCACATGATCCTCTCAATAGATGAAGAGAAAGCATGTGACAAAATATAGCCACCCGTTCTTGATAAAAAAAAAAACCCTCAAGAAAGTACAGATAGAAAGATCATACCTCAACATCATGAAAGCCATATACAAAAGACCCACCACTCATATCATCCTCAGTGAGTAAAACTAGAGAACTTTCCTCCTAATGTCAGGAACACTACAGGGATGTCCATCCTCACCACTGTTGTTTAACACAGTACTGGAAGTCCTAGCCTCAGCAATAAGACAAGAGAAAGAAATAAAAGGCATCCAAATTGGCAGGATGAAGTCAAACTTTCACTCTTCACAGATGACATGATACTCTATATGGAAAACCCAAAAGATCCCACCAAAAAACTGCTAGAACTGATCCATGAATTCAGCAAAGTTGCAGGATATAAAATCAATGCACAGAAATTGGTCGCATTCCTATACACCAATACTGAAGCAAAAGAAAGAGAAATCAAAGAATTGATCCCATTTACAATTGCACCAAAAACCATAGGAATAAACCTAACTAAAGAGTTGAAAAATCTAGACAGTGAAAACTATAGAAAGCTCATGAAAGAAACTGAAGAAGACACAAAACAATGGGAAAATGTTCTATGCTCATGGATTGGAAGAAAAAATATTGTTAAAATGCCGATACTACCCAAAGCAATTTACACATTCAATGCAATTCCAATCAAAATTTCACTGGCATTCTTCTCAAAGCTAGAACAAACAATCCTAAAATTTGTATCGAACCAGAAAAGTCCCCAAATAGCCAAAGCAATCCTGAAAAAGAAAACCAAAGCTGGAGGCATCACAATTCCTGACTTCAAGATGTATTACAAAGTTGTAACCATCAAGACAGTATGGTACTGGCACAAAAACAGACACACAGATCCAGGAACAGAATAGAGAATCCAGAAATAGCACAAACATACGGCCAACTGATCTTTGACAAAACAGAAAAGAAAATCCAATGGAATAAAGAAAGTCTCTTCAGCAATGGCATTTGGAAAACTGGACTACTTCCTTATACCATACACAAATATAAACTCAAAATGGATGAAAGACCTAAATGTAAGACAGAAAGCCATCAAAATCCTAGAGGAGAAAACAAAGAGGCAACAACCTCTTTGACCTTGGCCGCACCAACTTCTTACTTGACATGTCTCTGGAGGCAAAGAAAACAATAGAAAAGTGAACTGCTGGGATTTCATCAAAACAAAAAAAGCTTCTGCATGGCAAACGAAACAGTCAGCAAAACTAAAAGGCACCAACAGAATGGGAGAAGATATTTGTAACTGATATACCAGATAAAGGGTTAGTATCCAAAATCTATAAAGAATTTATCAAATTCAACACCCAAAAAACAAATAATCCAGTGAAGAAATGGGCAAAAGACATGAATAGACACTTCCAAAGAAGATATCCAGATGGCTAATAGACACATGAAAAAATACTCAACATCACTCATCGTCAGGGAAATACAAATCAAAACCATAATGAAATACCACCTCACACCTGTCAGAATGGCTAAAATTAACAATTCAGACAATGACAGATGTTGGTGAGGATGCAGAGAAAGAGGAACACTTTTGCACTGCTGCTGGGAATGCAAACTGGTGCCACCACTCTGGAAAACAGTGTGTAGGTTCCTCAAAAAGTCAAAAAGAGAACTACCCTATGACCCAGGAATTGCACTAGTAGGTATTCATCCAAAGGATATGGGTGTGTTGATTCGAAGGGGTACATGCACCCTAATGTTTATGGCAGTGCTATCAACAATAGTCAAAGTATGGAAAGAGCCCAAATGTCCATTGACAGATGAATAGATAAAGAAGATGTGGTATGTGGTGTGTGTGTGTGTGTGTGTGTGTGTGTAAAAAATATATTAAAAAAATATACACACAAACAATAGAGTATTACTTGGCAAGTAAAAGAATGAAATCTTGCCATTTGCAACAATGTGAATGGAACTAGAGGGTATTATGCTAAGCAAAATTAGTCAAAGACAAATATCATATGACTTCATTCATATGTGGAATTTAAAATAAAAAACAGATGAACATAAGGGAAGGGAAGCAAAAATAATATAAAAACATGGAGAGGAACAAAACATAAGGGACTCTTAATATAGAGAACAAACTGAGGGTTGTTGGAAGGGTTGTGTGTGGGGAGATGGGCTAAATGGGCAAAGGGCATTAAGGAAGGCACTGGTTGGGATGAACACTGGGTGTTATATGTAAGGGATGAATCACTGGATTGCATTCCTGAAATTATCATTGCACTATATGCTCACTTAGATGTAAATTTTAAAATATAAATAAAAATAAATGAAATAGAAAAAAAGATAAACCATGGGCTAATTACATTCATTGCCACTCTGTGGGAAAAGCTTGCTTGTTTATCTTGCCACTCTGTTTAAAAAGAGGAAAACTGATCTGAGAGATGGAGAGGGACAGATACAAGATTACATTGTTCTGAATACTTCATCCAGCCAACATAAAAGCCTGATTTTTCATTTATATGTGCTAATATATCCCTTTTTTGTTAACCTGATTTCAATTGGTTTTGAAGAGACACACGGAAAATCAGAAATAAAATATTGCAGAAATTTAGAAAATTTTGTAGGTCCATTTCTAATACTGACCTGGTATAATCTATATATGGGTGTCACCTTGTTGGGAAAGGCAATCTCATAAGCAGTCTTCCCCTTTGTTCATATAAGAATGATCCCTGGGCTTGGAACACTGCCAGGTTATGGCTTTGTGCGGGAATACCTTTCCCTGTTTCAGGCTCACAGAGTTTTCCTTTGTTCTACTTTGTGTATCAATTGTGTATCTACTTTGGGCACACCCCCAGCTTCCAGTATTTCAGACTCCACAGAAGAGGAGTCTAGGTCCTTATATTGCACAAGAGGGGTGTGTGTAGGCCTTGTGTTCTACTTTGGCTGCCAGGTGGGGGACGTCCTGGCCACGGGGGGCTGACATACTGGTAGAGCTGATCTTGCTGTCCCTTCTCTATGTAAGTAAAAGTGTTGTTCAGTCCAGTGCTTGACTACCATGTGTTTTCCCTGGAAACTCCAATATTAAGATGCAATGGGCAGAAGTGCTTGACTTCTACTCCTGATGGCTAGCACAGTGTTGATCTCTGCTATCATCCATTAGTTGGAGTCCTCCCCTGGCATTGGAATGGGTGCACAGTCTTCTGCTTGACACTTCTCTTCAATGGAAGCAGAGAAAACTTTACCATGAATCTATAGTATAATCACAGGACCAATTCAAAGTAATGCAATCTAATCCTCCTTAATATAGTCAATATAAACAAAATGAGGTCCAAGGCTATATATGTGACTATCAGAAGCTGGTGTTGCAGAAACCGCTTGTCAGGATTTAAAGATCTTGACAGCAAAATAGATGAAAAATGTCACTTTAGGAGAGGATTCAGTATAAAGAATAAGAGGAATTCTAAAGCAGATCAAATGAAAGCAAATATAGTTCACTATAAGAAAGGAATCCAAAAATAGCATATCAAGGTAATACTATTACATACACAAGTATATAGTCCAACTTTTAACTATGATTGTTTAAAGTAATTATTGACTTTTCTACCAGACCAAATATCATTAACATTCTATCTCACAGTCAAAAGGATTTCTTATGTCAAAAAGAAACAAGTCATTTTCACTAATATTTTAGAAAACAAGATCTCAGATTCTTTCTCACTTAAGCACATTAAAATTGCTAATTTTATTTATTTAAATGTGTAAATTAGTGAGTGAAGCACATATTTATAACTTGATATGTAAGTAAATGCATCAAAAATTATGTATAAGTGTTCTTAATAATAATCACTCTAAATTATAAGTAAAGGAACTATCTATATAATAAGCCAATGCTCAGAAATAATTATAATATCCTTTTGGGAGAAATTAGAACTTGAAATTTTCTTGCAAAAAGACCTAACTTTTGTTATATAAAAGATACTACAAGGATGCCTGGGTGGCTCAGTTGGCTAAACTTCTGACTTTTGATTTAGGCTCAGGTCATGATGCCACCGTTCTTGGGATGGAGCCCAGCATTGGGCTCTGCACTGTCAGTGCTTGGTATTTTCTCTATTCTCTCTCTCTTCCCCTCCCCCTACTCATGCTCACTCTCAATAAATAAATAAACAAGCAAACAAGTATTCAAAAACATATATTAAAAGATACTCCACAATTTTAACTGAGATGATTTTAATTGATAAATGCATGTTTAAATGTGAAACTATCTATAATTATGTGAAAATTTCTATGAATGAGAACTATAAAAATCAGTATGTATATAAATAAAAATGATTTAAATTATAAAAAATATTATGGAGCCAATTCTAGTTTAGTGGTTATCAACCTGTTTTCTCTACTTCTTGGGCATGTAGCTAGACTACATTTCTTAGCTTCCCTTGCAGACTGGAATGGCCATGTGACCATATGACTGAGTACTGGTCAATGGAATATGAGAAGTGATTGTGTTTTCAGGGCCATCCCCTAAAACTTCCTATCTGTATCCCCTATCTTGCTTACCCTTCACCACCTTTTACAGATGAGTCAAGTGACCCTAGAATCCTGTGCTCAACATGGCAGAGCCACAAGATAGATGGAGTCTTGATTCCTGACTTCACATCTGGAGGAGAGCCCCTTCCTGATCAAAAACACTTATTAGGGATTATAAATGAGTGAAAAATAAACCTCCATTGTATTTGAGCTATTACATGATTTATCAAATTTTTTAAACAACTAGATTACCTTAATACAGCTTATTATTACAGCATTAATATATGACCATGAATATTCATGACTTGTTTTGTTACTCTAGTTAAAATATTTGATATCCCTAAAACTCAACACAAATATATTAATTCAATTTGAGATATACTTTAGTGTTCATANTAACTCAATCTGTAATTATTATTAATTATTAATAATCCTTCATTATTAATAATAATTCATTATTATTAATTAATAGAATACTTAATTAACATTTTGCTTAATCCTAACGGGCCTAATCTTTAACAATTAATTAACAACATTAACCTTATTAATGCCTTTAGTGATCAAATGAATTTTTGGCCAAAATAAATATGTTTTAATAAGAATAATGTAACCTCTTTTACTAAATTAAAAAATAAAAATAAACTAGTCATCAGTTTTACCACATTCTTATAAAGCATCTCAAAGTAACAATGTTTCAAGAAAACGGCTAGAAAATAACTTTAGAATAACTTTGAAAGAATTAAAAATGGTCTCATCAGCATACCTCTCATTTGATAGAATGAATGTGCAGTCATTCAGAAAAAAACAGATGAAAATAAAATGATACCATTCTTACACAAGATCTTGAAGTAGTTTTTCTATATTTCCTAAATTTTGTATTCTAACATTTATCCATCCATTCATCCACTCATCTATCTACCCATCCATCCAACCATCCATCCATCCATTCATCCATTCATCTATTTTCTCCTGTTCATTGATTCAATAAATGTATTAGTCTCCTTTTCTGGTAGGCACAGTATTAGAATATGATTATATAAAGATAAAAGGTGTATATGACACACTTTTAGGACTTCATAATCTAGTATTTTCAAGAACAAGAAACCAACAAAATTTACAATTACTTACTAAAATTACAATCACAGCAAGTATTACTTACAGAGCATCTGAAGCACTGGGGGAGCCCCTAATTCAGACCAAGGAGAACTTTTAAGTATGGGCTAGGACTTTAAGGGTCAAGGTTTGATGGATGAGAATTAAAAGTAGAAAAATTAGGGGCACCTGGGTGGCTTAGTTGGTAAAGCGTCAACTTTCGCTTAGGTCATGATCTCGCGGTTCGTGGGTTCGAGCCCTGCGTCAGGCTCTGTGCTGACTGCCAGCTCAGAGCCTGGAGCCTGTTTCGGAGTCTGTGACTCCCTCTCACTCTGACCCTCCCCTGCTCATGCTGTCTCTCTTTCTCTCTCCTAGAAATAAATAAAACATTAAAAAAAATTCTTAAAAATGGAAAAATTAGTGAGAACTTCAAGTATGTAAAGACAGGTGAAAAAGAGCATGGAAAAGTCATAGAAGTACTAGTTAGTGGGGAAAATCATAAGAAGTGAGAAGACAGAACTGTACAGAAGTCATTTCATGACATGTCCCCTAGTTTCCTTATCTCATGATCAAATGATCATTGTCATCTCACCTTTTAATGTTCTCCTTCCACACTGTATTAACTTCTCTTCATTTTTAATGAAGCTCTAGTCAGATCCTGTGGCAAAAGAACAATTTCCCTCAACAACCTATTTCATAAGTAATATACTTTAAAATGATGACTGATTCGCTACTAAATTGTGCAATTGCGTAATATACAGACTATAAATTCACTTGAAGTTCACTGG
This sequence comes from Crocuta crocuta, assembly GCF_008692635.1. Taxonomy (NCBI): domain Eukaryota; kingdom Metazoa; phylum Chordata; class Mammalia; order Carnivora; family Hyaenidae; genus Crocuta; species Crocuta crocuta. The sequence goes on along the minus strand of NW_027531504.1, from coordinate 2,365,277 downwards.
GTTTTTTTTCATGTAAATCTTTTCAATTCTGCAATTTCCATTTAATTTTTAATAGCTCCCATTTTTTCCTGAGATTTTCCACCTGTTCAAACAAAAATGTTTTGAGCTGGAATAAGTGAGGATGTTACAATACAGAGAAAGAAAGACTTGAACTATACCATGGAAAATGAATAGCATTTAAACAAACTGGAGAGATAGGAAAATGAAGGAGAATTAGCAGAGACAGTGAAAAAGAAATGCTTGTGATATGTTTAGGTAATTGACAAAAGAATAAGGTATATTGGTGGGAGAAGGAAGAATAGAAAAAAATATCCAAAAGAGGCACTAGAACAGAATGGAAAGATCTTGACATTCTTGAAATCCAAGAGGAATTCAGCCACTATATAGTAGTCAAAGTAAGTCCTTGTCTAATTCTTGACAATAGAGGTCATAGAATAAAAACATTTCAGGAAGGCTCATCTGGCAGTGTTACACAGGCATGGGTCATAACACTTTTACACATTCTCACATATTAGTCTTCATGACAACTCTTTACGGCAGGGATTACTGTGTTCATTTTACAGAAGAGGAAACTGAAGCTCAAAGAAAGCAACTAACTAGTAAAAGGAAACATCAGGATACAAATCCTGATCTGTTCAACTCCAAAATATATGGTTTTTATGCTATATAGATAACCAGGTCAAGACACTATATAATCCAAATGTACAAAGTCAAGGGCATATAGTAAAGTTGGTTTATTATTTCATTCAGTAAAATTTATTATCTGTCTACTATGTTCCAGGTAGTTTAAGCTCTGGATAGTCAACAACAAAATTAAAAAATAACTTCTGCTCACAGTAAAGCCTAGATTTTAATAAAAGGACAAATACAGTAAGTAAAATACATGGTATACTAGATGATGATAGTAACATGGAGAAAAATAAAGTAGAAAAGAGGAATAGGGATTGCCAGGATGTCTAATTTTGAATAGGGTGATCAGGTAAGACCACACTAAGAAGTTGATGTCTGATTAAAAACCTGGGAGAATAAGCCATAAAGACACCTGGGAAAAATAGCTACAGAAAGAAAGGATAGCAAGTGCAATAATATTGAGGCAGGAGTGTGCCTGGTATTTTCTAGTAATGACAATGAACCAAACGTGGCTAGAACAGCATAAGTAGGGAGCAGAGTAGTGAAAATTAGGTGTGGAAGGTAAGGATATGGCAAGGGTGGGTAAGCATGCCATGTAGAGTCTTTTGAGCCAGTATAAGGACTCTGTCTTTTCCTCAGAGCAAGATGAGAAACCACAGAAGTGTTTTGAGTAGAGAAGTGACATAATTTAACTTAAATTCCGAAAGGATCTCTTTGGCAACTCTTTTAAGAATACACTGTAGGGAGGAGCAATGATGATAACAGGAATGCCAGTTTAATAATCCAGGCAAAGGATAATAGTGGCTTAGAACACGGTGGCAGTAGTAGGGCTGGTAAGAAGTGATTGCATTCTAGATATATTATGAATGAAGAGTGAGTAGAAATTTCAAAAACAAGTGTTTATGGGGCATGAAAAAAGAGAGGAGTATGCAATTACTCCTTGGTTTTGGAGGACAGAAGTTGGATGGACAGAGTCACTATTTACTGAAATGGGAAAAATAAGGGTCCAGATGGTATCAAGAGGTAATGCAGAAGTTCAGTTTTATCCATATTGAGTTTGAAAAGGATATTTGACATGAGTGGAGATGTCAAATAGAAAATTAAGTACAAGAGGGGCGCCTGGGTGGCTTAGTCGGTTAAGCGTCCGACTTTCGCTTAGGTCATGATCTCGCGGTTCGTGGGTTCGAGCCCCGCGTCGCGCTCTGTGCTGACTGCCAGCTCAGAGCCTGGAGCCTGTTTCAGTCTGTGACTCCCTCTCTCTCTGACCCTCCCCTGCTCACGCTGTCTCTCTCTCTCTCCTAGAAATAAATAAAATATAAAAAAAAAAAAGAAAATTAAGTATAAGAGTCTGGAGTTAGAAGACCATCTAAGCAGTAGCTGTAAACATGGGATATGTTAGTTCATAGTTAGTATTTAAAGCTGTGAGACTGTTCAGCATGCTCAGCTGAAAGAGTCAGTACAGAAAAGAAGAGATATCCAGGAAATGAGTCCTAAGGCACTTTAGTGTTAAGTGGTCAGGGATATGAGGAGGAACCAGCAAAGAAGACTAAAAAGGGGTAGCCAGCCAAGAAAGAAAAGAGTCAGGAGAGTGCGGTATCTAGGAAGTCCAGTGAAGAAAGTACATGTGTGAAGGAGGAGAGCATGGTCAGCTTTGGCAAATGTTCCTCAAAGATCAAGTATGAAAAGGACTAAGAAATGTCTACTGGAATTATCAATGTGGAAGTCAGTGCAGACCTCAACAAGGCAGTTCTGGGACCTGATGAAGGAGAAAGCATGATTGAATTGGTTTTAAGAGAAAACAGAGGAGGAACATGGGGAAAAGAGAAAACATTCTTCTAGAGTTTTATTGTAAAAATGAATAAAGAAATGAGGCATTTCCTGGAAGGTGAAGTGGGGTCAAGCAGGGATGATGAGAATAAACAAATAGGAACTCTCTGGTAGACCAGGAAAATGAAAGGAACAGGAAAGAATCAAACAGAATATGAAATTCTTTGTCCTGGAAGAAGGAAATAAAGATGGAAAATGGGTACAGGTACAGTGGATGGGAAGATGATTTGTATCTTCATAGTTTGAGTATGAAATGACAGAGGGAGGTTTAGGAAAGGGGCCATATCAGCAATTGTAATACAGAACTGGAGAGCAGTAAGAGGTTGAAAATAGAATTATAGATTTGAAAACAAATAGCATTTAGTTATTACTACCTGAAATCAAAGAGGAGTTCCCTCTCTGTGGAATAGAATACCCAAGAAAGAACAGAAAATCAAGGGACTATGAAAAGAAAGGAGACCAGCCAACCAGAACATAAAGGATTAGGATAATGGTTGCATGGTTGACAGAAGAATCACGGAGAAAAGAAGCAAATTTGGAAACTCTGTCCTAATCACCCAATCTGAGTCCAACATGTTTCCCACATATTTAATACTACCTTGTATCTCCCCTGTTACTTATTACACTCTTCCATAATTGCTATGTCCATATCTATATCCACTGCTGAACTACACGTTCAGTGATAACAGGAGCCCCATCACTCTTCTTGACTGTTATATATATCTCAGGGCCTAGCAAAGAATGTGGCACACAGCTGATATATGATAAATAACTACTGATATTATAAAAGTATTATGTTATAAATACCATACACGTATCTGATATTAAAATAGAATTATCAGTTAATTTAGAAGAGACAGACTTTGCAACTTTGCTCCCATAAATCAAATTATATCACCCTCCTGCTTAAAAAAAATCAAATCACTTTCATGACCTATAAGACCTTGTCTAATCTGGATATCCAACTTCATTCCATTTTCTCCTCTACCCAGTTCAGTATACTCCAATCTATACCAATGGCCTCTGCCCTCTTTTCTGGTACTTAACATAATAAGCTCTTTCTCACCTCAGGAAACAGAATTTCCTTTTATTCTAAATTTTCTTTCCTTGGTATGTGGCTGGATCCTTCTCTTCCTTCAGATTACAGTTTATACTTCACTCTTGAGAGCCCTCCTTTATCCACTATATGTAAACAACCACACCCCACTCTCAGTTACTCCATCTCATTACTAAGCCTAAATCAGAATACCTTGGTTAAGTAAATTTGCCTTCAGGTTTATTAATAATCAAAGCATCAAGAAAAAGATTTGAAGTATACCTTTTTGTATGTGATCTAGAATGTTTATACTTTGGACTGTGACATTACTGTATCTAGAAAATATCACATTCTTCAGTGTTTATGGCTGGATTCTCAAAACCATAAAATGCCACTTGCTCTAAAGGATAAGATAAAATTAGAGAACTTGTAAATCAAAGGGCTAAGATACAAGCCCCTACTGATAATATGATCCCTTTCTATTCCTCTTCCATTTTCCTTTCTTTTCTCTATCCCCCTCTTCACACACATACAAACACACACATGCACACACACTTTTGTCCTGTATGGTGTGCTGGTTATATATTCTATCAGAAGGGGGATAACATCAATCCAAAGATAATGTTGTTATAAATGTGAAACACAATCTCTGAGAATCTCTCTCTGACTGAGGCTTCATCTGGCACTTTGCTTAACTCTTATGAAGGACACCATTGAGCCAATACAATCTTTTAAAATTATGTTGGTAAAGGGGCACCTGGGTGGCTTAGTCAGCTAAGGATCTGACTTTGGCTCAGGTCATGATCTTGCAGTTCGTGAGTTTGAGCCATGTGATGGGCTCTGTGACGACAGCTTGAAGCCTGAAGCGTACTTCAGATTCTGTGTCTCCCTCTCTCTGTCCCTCTTCTGTTCATGCCCTTTCTCTCTCTCTCAAAAATAAGCAAACACTTAAAAAAAATAAAATTATGTTAGTAAAATGACCTCATCTTAATTTATGTAGCCTAGAACTTTGGAAGTCATAGCTATGAAAGGATAAAATGAGTTTTGATTAGATATAATAGAATAAATGAGAAGAAAGACACTGGTAATATCAAATTTTTAAAAAGTAGTCCAATGACCAAAAAACAATTATTAAGCCCTTACTATGTACTAGGCACTTGAGATGGACAATAAAAACAGTAAAATAAAACACTGCTCCTGGGTTTACAATTTCATCCTTAAGAGAATTTTAGTTAAATGAAGATGGTAGGGAGAAGCAGGTATTGAGGGGCAGGTTGTGAGGAAGAAGACAGAATTTTAAGAAACAAGAGAGCCACAGTGCATGTAGGTTTGAAGAACTGAAAATTAGAGTAAGAGAAGGATGATAATCTTTTAAATACTACTTTATACTTTATTTGGTACTTTAACAACACTGTCGTTTAATTTATTTATTTTTTTCACTGTCGTTTAATTTAAAGTATAAAAGAATTAATTAAAAGTTAAATTATATAGAATGTAAAATAAAAATCACATGATCATCTCAATACATGCAGAAAAACACCTGACAAAATATCCTTTCATGATAAAAACACTCAACAACTTTGTTATAGGAAGAAACATACCTCAACAGAATAAAGGCCGTATATGACAAGTCCACAGCTAACATCATACTCAGTGGTGAAAGGTTGAAAGTTTTTCTGCTAAGATCAGGGACAAGATAAGAATGCCTACCTTCACCACTCCTATTCAACATAGTACTACTGGAAGTCCTAGACAGAGCAATGAGGCAAGAAAGAGATAAAAGGCACCCAAATCAGAAAAGGAAAAAGGAAAATTATTTGCAAATGATATGATTTTATATATAGAAAATCCTAAAAACTACCAAAAAACTAGAACTAATCAAAAAATTCAGTAAAACTGAAGTATGGAAAGCCAACATACAAAAAAAAAGTTCCATTTCTCTACACAAATAATAAAATATTTGAAAAATAAAGGAAATGGGGCGCCTGGGTGGCTTAGTCGGTTAAGCGTCCGACTTTCGCTTGGGTCATGATCTCGCGGTTCGTGGGTTCGGGCCCCGCGTCGGGCTCTGTGCTGACTGCCAGCTCAGAGCCTGGAGCCTGTTTCAGTCTGTGACTCCCTCTCTCTCTGACCCTCCCCTGCTCACGCTGTCTCTCTCCCTCTCTCCTACAAATAAATAAAAACAAAAACAAAAACAAAAACAAAAAACAAAAAAAAACAAAAAGAAAAATAAATGAAACAACCCTATTCATAATAGCATCAAAAACAATAAAATACTTAGGAATAAATTTAATCAAGGAAGGAAAAGATCTTTATACTGAAAACTACAAGACTTTGATGTAAATTAAAGAAAACCCACAGCCATGTGAAGACACTGTGCTCATGGACTAGAAGAATTAATATTAGTAAACATTCCATATTATACAAAGTCATCTATAGATTTAACATAATCTCTTTCAAAATTCCAATGGCAATTTTTATAGAAGTAGAAAAAAACAACCCTTAAAAGGCAAGTTATTTTGCCCTGATAACCAATCAAATTTGTATTCATAGGAACAAAAAATGAAGGCAAGAGCAAATTAGGGTCAGATCATTGTAATCTGAGATCCACAGATTTGTGAGGGCAAGATGAAAACAGATGCGAGTAGTTGATTATCTAAGAAACCAACATTTAAAAAATATCCTAGTGCAGAGTGCACAAACTACTGAATGTAATAACCACGTAGTGAGTTTATTAAAAATAATCCACTTCCAGACATTCTGATTCAGTAGGTCGAGGTGAGAAAGACTATAGAAACATTATTATTCAAGTGACAAATATAAAGATCAGGGTAATACTTATCTAAGAAGTAGAACTGAGATTCAAACACAAGTCTGAGTTCAAAACTCTCGTTCTCCAAACTACAATGCCAATCCAAGTTACAAATACATGTTATTGAATAAATTAGTGTAATTATTTAATGGAGAGTCTCAATAAATTGTGAGGATGATAATAACTATGATGATAAAGAAACTTTCATTGTTCAGGAAACTGGCAGAAAAGTAGAATTAAAGGCTAAAAGCAAATATTCTAAAGTCCTCAAGAATAGATTTATTTGAGCAACACAGAATGGATGATTATAGGAAATGATACCACATGTCAGTGTTTGTCTCATTTATTTTGGGGACAAGCAATGTCCACTTTACTGATATACAATTCTCACTGGGTTCATTACCTTTGTTCATTTGAGAGCTTTTCATTTTCTGTCAAATTCATCTTCTTGACTACCTCATTCTTTCTCCAAATTAAGACTTTTTTTCGTACAGTTAGTTATCTGATAGCATAGACTGGCAGCTATCAACTAAATAGAACCATTGTGAAACTGTTAGCAACTGAAACATTTGAACTTTAAAAAGCATAGATGGTTGAAACAAAAATTCTGACAAAGGTAAGTGAAAATAACATGAGAAATTTTAAAAGTCTGGACCTGAGATTAAAGCATACCACACAGTATCTCTTCTATCTACTTTTATTGACTTTGATTGCATAATGGAGTATCTTAATTCTTCAAGTATTGGAGGCTGAATGAATTCCAATATTCAGTAATCACATCTCAAATGGTCACACGATAAAACACGTTAGAAGCATGAGTGTTTTCCATAATTTTCAGGGGGGTTACTATTCCACTATTCCATTAGAATTACTTTGCTCTTCAGGTGAAAAACATTTCCCTGAATACAGAGGTGAGTGGTTATCACCACAGACATGGCTCTTTAAGCTCAGGCTCCAGACTGATTTCCTACGGTCTTAGGAAGCCAAATGGGATTCTTTTATAATGGCAGACTGTCCAAGGCCTTTACTCCAAAAGAGAATCAAGAATTCTCAAATGTATACCTTGAAATAGAATTACAAATTAGTTCCATTATGATAAATGCACAAGGTAATTGTAATATGTGGCTGAAAGAATCATTAACAATTAAGAAAAAACAGGGTGTTTGCTTAGGCCCATTTTCCTTATGATTAATGGGAAAAAAAACTGCTTCAAAAATAGTCTGTCTCAACTTATACAGAAAGAGTAACAGGGATGAATTTTAAAAATGTTTGTCACAGAATACTGAGGAATTTGGGGTGCCTGTGTGGTTTAGTTGGTTGAGTGACTGACTCGATTTCAGCTCAGGTCATGATCTCCCAGTCTTGAGATCAAGCCCCACAATAGGCTCTGTGCTGGATATGGAGACTGCTTAATATTCTCTCTTTCCCTCTCCCTCTGTTTTCCCCCATGTACATATTTTTCTCACTCTCTCAAAAAAATATATGTTTTTAAAAAAATAAAAAAGATACTGAAGAATTTGAAAATCAAAATATAAATGAGATATATGTTCCTATATTCTTATAGATTTCCATTATATATGTTATCAGTAATCAAATGTGGTATTTATAATATAAGATTTCCTTATCGTTAGTGAAAGAAATTTATTACTATAAAAGGAAGATATGACTTGTTCTAAGATGTTGGTGTTTTTACGCTGTGAGGAAGTTTATAGTATAGTTTGACCAGGTATTTTGTGTCATCTTCAAAATAAATGGTAAGGCATTCATTATTTGAAATAACAACCAACAGAGGAAGTTCTTCTGAGATTACAAAGAGTCCATCTTAGAGCTTTATCCATAGGTCTATATCTACATTCAGTTATCAGTTCCTGATGTCCATGGCCTATCAAATCAATTCAACAAATATTTATTAAGTGTGTGGGTGAAGAATTATGCTTAATTCCTCACACACACAGAGATAAGTAATTCCCTTGTCATCAAGAGGTTTATAAGTAAAGCCAAAACATAATACATAAATATGTTTGTATAAATAACACAAAGCAGATGATGAAATTTACATAACTAATTTATAAATAAAATGTTAATGATATCCAATCCAAATGGTTGGCTTTCAGTAGGAGGATCAAAAAAGGTCTTGTAATATTTTTAATAAAAGGTTTTGTGAGAGATCGTTTTCAGTATGTAGAAGATAGAGAAAAAGAATTATATATGAATGAAACATTGTGAACATGGGGAGAGATAAGGAAAGACAGATGTGCTTGAGAGTAAGCCATTTTATCAAAACACTGTATTTCTCTAAGACATTAATGGGAGAAAGCTGGAAACATATAATGAAGCTAGAAGATGGAGCCTTGAGTGCCAGAGTTAAAAGTCTATATTTAATTTTTACAGTGAGGACCAGGTCTAGCTTTGAGAAGGAGAGTGACACGATCAGAAGCTGCACTTAAGGCATACTGACTTGGCGGCAGTGTTAAAAAGCTGTGGCAAATTAAGAGGAGACACTAAAAGCATGTAGACAGAATAAAAGACTCAAAGTAAGTAAGTGAGCAATAATAAGAGTGTGCATCTACACAGTAGCATGCATGATGAAAAGGTGAGGGTAGGTCAATCTGGAAGATATTAATGACATAAGGACTGTCACTAATAACCATTAATGATATGACTGTCACGACTAACCATTAGGTTAGGATCATGACCTTGTAAAACATCAGACCTAAATTCAGATCCCAGCTTTACCTTGTGGTAGCTCTACAACTCTAGACAAGTTATTTTACTCTTGATTTCCACATTGAGGGTAACAAAACTTACCTCATGGCACTTTTGTGAGGAATAAAAAAAAGAAAATTATTAAAACATGTTTAACACAATGTCTAGCATAGTTAAAACTTAGTATAATATAAATGTTAGCTTCTAAGATTATATTTGCAGAGATGGTAGCTTGGCAAGTGTTTATTGATTTTTAGCATGTTTAACATTTTTACAATGTTCACATTGTAGTTATGGTCATTTAAATACCCCAGAACTTTCTGTATGCACTTCTTCCCCAATTAAATCTCTCCAATCTTACACTTAAACCACAGAATTTTTAGGAATCTAAATATAAGATTTTATTTTATTATAACTCCCACTGAATTCTGTTTTTACTTTGAAGCAAGAATCTGTTTACTGAGGTAATTTTTCATATAAGTTCAATTATTTGTCATGTTTGCTATTCCTCTCTAACATCTGCAGACCTGATTATGATAGATGACTGGTTTTTTTTATGGTAAAATATTGACTAAGACCAATCCAAGAATAGAACATTTAGCATTTCACTAGAGAAATCCCCTTTGTGTTGATATTAAGTCGTTATTTGAAAGTCTGGACAAAGTTGGACAAAATCTATGAAACAAAAATCAAAATATCTGTCTTTAGCAGCACAAAAAAGAGTAGCTCTTTTTCTGTAACTGACAGAAAGCTATGTTAAACTTTTTTTTAAACTGAGGAGGAAACTAAAGCTTGGAAAGATCCAGAACTTTCAAAGATCGCCCTGCCAGTAAGCATCAGAACAGCAAACACCTGTTCTTGCACTCTGTAATTCATGTCCAAATAATTCAACATGTTTTTCAATAAAAATGGTTTATTTACAACATTGGTTTATATGTACTCTTCTATGCAGTGTTTGCCTTTTCATGCAATTACTCATTCAATAAACTTTCACTGAAAGATCACTACATGCAAGGTACCGTGCTAGACAGGATGTGATTACAGAGATCAATCAAATATAGATCCAACAATCAAGAAGTTGGAAGCAATATAAAAACATGTACACACACAACACATAGCAGAACAAAGAGATGTGTCATGAAAGTTAAAAGCAATTGTGTTGGAAGTTCAGAAAAAATGACTCTTCTATTCTAGAAGTCAAGGATATTGCAATGATCTTCCTAAATTCACTACAGGTATAAGTTCTTCCTGGGATGAGAAGAGGGATCAAAGTCTTACCATTCTGATTTTAAAGTTCTCCTTGTATATTCATATGACACATACATATAGTTAATGCTATTAACTTCAAAATATTAACATAAGTCAACAGAACCTATTCATTCCCTACATTCTGAAAAATCTGTTAGGACAATCAAGACTGGGTTTAGTACAGAGCAGTCTTGAGTCACTGCTGCCAAAAAATTTGTTCAACTATACAAGGTATGAATTATTCAAGTTAGAAATATTCTGAATACCATATTCCCAGTAAGATTAACAGTTACTACTACTTAAGACTCAGTTCCATTATAAAAAAAAACCCTCATATGTAATAAAGAATCAATTATAATCTTATAAGAACACTCTTTCTTATGTTGCAGAAAATTCATTTCCCAAAGTGCTCTGAATATAATAACTGGATGACACAACCACCAAAGTCTCTTACAATTCTGAAATTAGCACATTCCTGATAATTAAGCTCTAGAAATTATATTTTTGCAAGTAATTAATTTTAGAAACACCATTTGTATTCTAAGCAACCTAATTTGATCCTACTAACCTTTAAGACTTGATGAACTCTTGCACCAAATCAAGTATATTTTTCTATAGATATCCCCCAACAACTCCCCTGAGAGTTTTCTCAAGCAGGTTATAGAAGCTTATTATAAAAAATGAAATAGTGAATCTTAAAATCTTGATATACTAAAGTAAACCATCTAACACTTCAGAAGGTTTACCTGCCAACACAATCCCTTTCAAATAATAACTTTTACACGCTATTTGTATCCAGGTTTCCCTTAGGAGAAAAAACATACAATGCATTTCATCCCAGAAGCATCCTATTTACTTCTTAGAAACATAAGCTAATGAAGCAATGATGCTTTTTCTATTTTAAATCTTAAAAAAAGTTTTCCTGGGGGCGCCTGGGTGGCTCAGTTAGGCAACCGACTTCGGCTTAGGTCACGATCTCATGGTTCGCGGGTTCGAACCCCACGTCGGCCTCTGTGCTGACAGTTAGCTCAGAGCCAGGAGCCTGTTTCAGATTCTGTATCTCCCTCTCTCTCTGACCCTCCCCTGCTCATGCTGTCTCTCTCTCTCAGAAATAAATTAAAAAATTTTTTTTAATAAAAAAAAAAGTTTTCCTGAAACCTAGATTCTAAAGTCTGCTCTAATAATATGTATGCTATAACCAAATTTTGCAATGGCATAGTGTATTCACACTTAATAGTTGTGCACATTGTTTACACACATGGAGGAAGGCAATGAATACATGACTTGGAAAAATAAATGAAGAGAATAGAACATTTTTTCAGATTATTTCATATTCTTTTAAAATTCTAAATTTCATGGGTTGCTAAAGAATGTGAAGATATTTATATTTCTTCAAAATTTACATTCTAGATTATATAATGTCCTAATTCAACTTAGAAAATGGCTCCATATGCATATTATAAAAGCATTTAAAACAGACTGGCTTTTGAATTAAAATTTATGCAAGAGAAAATGTAATTTTAACTGGAGCCGGCCTTCACATTAAATGTTCAATCAAATACATTCAATCATAATAAGAATTTAACTTTTAATTGACTTATATTAGTAAAATTCTTCAAGCTACTACCTAAGGCTAATATTTTAATAAAATCAGAAACCTCTAATTCAAAAGTAAAAGTTCTTACGTAAGATAGCTGATTTTGTATTTTAAATTACTGAATTAGACTGCCCTCTATTGGAAGAAAAATAGGCAATGAAAGCTAAACTGAACTAACAGGTAAAATATCCTCAAAATTCAGATATATCAATAATATGTAAAATTCATTTATTAATAATATAAATGCTACAAAACATATTTTCCTTACATTTTTATTTGTTCTAGACTACTTTTGGAATTGTCATAATACAATTAACAAGTTGGGTATTTCTTATTACCTAAAATTAAATTTTAACTGGACCCAAATGCCCATCTTTTAGCCAATAATGTGAATGATAAGCAAAAATCGTATTCACCTTTAACATTCCAATATAACACAGAAATAATTTTAATTTAGGACTATGGCTGGACTACAGTGGGAATTTTCCCTGATGATAAACTGAAAATACTTCAAATTCAAGAGATTTTTTTAGAAGCTCTTACATTGGGGAGTGGGAGAATCGGGCTGAATACCTATGATGTGACTTGTTCTAGCTTAAAGTTCTATAATTTTGTAGTATTATCAAGACCTCAGTTCTGACTCAGCATCTCAGGTCTCAATTACCTCAGTAACACCCTGGAAGATTTTTAGTCCTGTAGATCAGTAGTCTGCATATTAGCTTTTTAAAAGGTCAAGGCTCAGAACCACCTCAAACAACTCTGATTTAGTTGGTCTACTTGGTGACATGGTACCTAATGGTATCAGTATATTTTGAAGCCTCTCCAGATAAGTCTAACGTATATCCATTGTTGAGAATCTCGAAGTCTCTTTTCAGAACATCTGATTATAGTTACCATTTTTATATTACCAAAATGTCACTTTCAAGACAGAACTCCCTATTAAAGAGTATTATTCTCCTCAGCAACAATATTAAACTTCCGACTAGGTTCCCAAATTAATTATCTTCCCCAAACAAAATAGTTGAGCAGTAACAGCTAAGGTACCAACCTCAAACTGCCTGTTTTCAGATCTTGGCTCTAGCAATTACTGTGTCAATGTGGGAAAATCATAAAAGTTCTCTATGTCCCCATTTTCTCATCTATAAAATGAGAGGAATAATCCTACCTATCTGATAGGGTTATTGTTAAGATTAGGCCAGTTAATACAAAAAAGTGCTCCATAAGTGTTAAGGATTATTACTTACCCAAATTTGTTTCCCACTACTTTCCAAAATCAACTCTCACGATAAACCATTCTTCTCAAATTATATGCTATGTCTCACCTCTGTGCTTTTGTACATACTGTTTCTGCAAGCTGGAATCTTCTCTTTGACTCACTCATTCATTCCAAAATAAGTACAAGGCATATCTCCTCTTCTACTGGAACCCCAGTTTAGTCTCTCCCTACCTCCATTACACCTTCAGTGAATACAAGTAAGTTTTCAGTAATCTCTCCCTTTAAAAAAAATTCTTTTGGCCACAGGGTAATTTATTATAAGAAATGTAACTGGAAATTAAAGATATTGGCTCTGAGTTTGAATCCTAGATCTGCCGCTTGCCAGCTGAATCATTTCCCAAGTCTATAAATCCATTGTTAGCTTTACTGTGAGGATTAAGTGGCTTAAATCATATAAAGTATTAGAATAGCAAGCACCTAATAAATGTTAGCACTCATATATCTGTTGTTTTATATGTTAGTCTTATATCTGTACCCTGTGACTAAAGCCTTCTTAGAATAGGAATTCTGAACTCCTTTAAGTCAGGAACCATGTTTCATTACTGCTGTTATAAATCCTATAACTTAAGTATTCAACTCTTGATTTCAGCTCAGGTCATGGTCTCAGAGTCATGAAGATCAAGTCCCACATTGTGCTCCAAGCTGGGTGTAGAAACTGCTTAAGATTTTCTCTCTCTCTCACTTTGCCCCTCCCCATAGTGTGCACGTGTATGTGCATGCACACACTCTCTCAATACATATATAAATAAACAAATAATAAATAAATCCTATAACTTACAACCAACATGGTAACAAACATCTATATTAGGTGATCTATAAATGCTTGGTTAAATTTTTGCATAATTTGAGAGTACAATTCATGACAAACTCTGAAAAACATTTCTGATGAACAGAAATATTCAACAACTGCAAATGAACCCAAATGAAACACAGGCTGTTGAAAAGGGTCAAAGTAATCACATTACTTTTTAAATATCGATAACAAGTTTTTATTAGATTAATCTTCTGAAAGGGCACTTCCAATGAGATCTTTTATCTGCCCCAAATCCTTTAGATTTTTCTCCCTTTCTAAAACATAAATAACAGAATTCTTATCCTGACATTCAAAATCATCCATGTCCTGATCTTAATCTATCCCTCTAATTTTATCTCCCATATTCCCCCTTTATAAACTCCATTATTTCAGATAAATCAAACTACTTGTCTTACGCATATGATCCCTCTGCTTTTCTGCCTCATGTAACATTTATTATAACATGACAATACTTTTAAGGAACACAATATAAGGTTTGTCACAGGAACAAAGAGGTGATTTCTTGTATGAAAGGATGCTTGAATTTTAAGATATTCCGTTCAATATATGAGCATTAATTTCTCTCTTGTCACTATCACAATACAGTCTTTGACTTACAAAAAAAGTATCTGGCCACGTTCCCCTACATTACGTTACCCTAATAATACTAAAAATCCCTGATATCACTACCCGAAATCTATAAACTTAAATAAGCATGGTCTCCAAGTAAAGTGTGCAGTACAGACCTGAGAGTGCACAAGATACCCATTGAGTAAAACAAAACAAAACAAAAATAGAGGTTTGGGGCACATGGGTGGCTCACTCAATTGAATGTCTGACTTCAGCTTAGGTCATGATCTTGCAGTTTGTGAGTTTTGAGCTCCACATCAGGCTCAGCGCTGACGGCTCAGAGCCTGGAACCTTCTTTGGATTCTGTCTCCCTCTTTCTCAGCCCCTACCCCATTCACACTGTCTCTATCTCTCAAATATAAATAAACATTAAGAAATTATTTAAAAAAATAGAGGCTCTATTTACACTTACTTGTATCCTTCTTACTTGAAAGTATCTGGTAGTATATGCATAATTTATATCATATATTCTTCAAATAGTAGTAGATATACATAATTTATGAATACATGCATTTGGGATATTTACTTAAAATTTGTTTACCATGGTACAACAAAAAAAAAACTTGGAAATCACTGGTTTATACAACTAAGGCTTTCAGAAATTTGTGGGTATAGAAGTAGAGGACCAGAAGTAGTCAGTTTAGAGAACTTTAGGGACAAACCTAAAACCCTAAACATCATGTATTATTTATATAGGATAAATATGTTTTAATTTGTAACCAACCTTCAAGGAAATGTTGAAATGTAATTGGTTTGTAATTTGGAGATGATATATAAGTTTTAGATTTTTAAACAGGAAATTTTGTCCTGACATTAAAATCACTACAGTAAATATTTCATTAATATAAAAATTTCATTTGGTAAAACTTGCATGTATTTACTTCAGTATATATATAATTAATAATGATTATTCATAAGGAGCTTTTACTGGAGCCAATAATATGATGCTTTAAAAAAGACAGTACAGCAAAAAACAAAAACAAAACAAAAAACAAAACAAAGACAGCCTAGGGAGTAAGATCAGTCATGGAGCTAGACTACACTGGGAAACAAGTGTCAGCACACAGTAAGGAGTTAAATGAAGTAAATGTTCTCATAATAGTTACTATACTTGGCAATAATTTTAGTTTTCATAAATAATATGACATACTTAACACAATCCACTCTTACTAGCTTTTGAAGAAAGCATTATGTTTATATAACAAATTAAGCTCTAAAAGTGAGTGAAGATTTAATGTTATAATAATGCATTTTCTTTAATACCAGTACACTCTATAAATTCTACCTCCATATGACACAAAATGGGTATACAAATCTTAATTTTAAACTGATTGATTCTCTACAGTTTTTCTTGCTTTTGTGTTAATATAGAAATCCAAATGATCAAGAATCTCTAACTCATGATTTAGATTCTGAGCTTGTAGGCTGCATAAGGGATTTGCGTAAGATTATAAAAATATGGAGGTCAAACTTTCCACAATGTCTCTTTCCTACCATAACATAGAGAGTGACTGGAAAACATACACATATAGGCCAGCTCTGTCTTTCTTCAAGATGGGGTAGACTCAGTTCATAGAGAACATGGGGAAGAAAGACACAAGGAAGATTTTTTTTCTTTCTTTGTAAACCAATTGTCATCATGCCCAGTGAGACTAAAAGAATATAATCAAAGAAACTATGATTTCATGTGTTATGCTAGTCAACAGTAGCAAGATCATCACAAACTATAAGTGATTTATCAAAGCGTTCTTTCCTTTACACATGCAGTGAGAGTAAAACACCAATGAACATCAGGAAAAGAGCAATTGGGAATTTGACATTTGACACTGGCAGAAGATAGGATAATGCACAAATCCCTTGCCTCTTAGATACACATTGAATTGGCAAGACAGACACATTGTCTTCTTTCCCCCCTTACTTACTACACTCTGGCTTCCATTTTTCCCAAGTTCTTCCTCTGAAATCTTGCTCAAATTATCTAAGTAGTGGTCTGATATTGTGTGGCACAAATCTTCAAAAGAATAATCCTTTTCTTGACAGAGTTTTATTTCATCCAAGAGTTTTGATAATTCTCCAGTCACAGTTTCACCTATAAGAAGACAGTAATTCAAAGTTTCGAGAAAGGCTACTGCTAAAACTTCCTAGTAACTAATAAAAATATGACTAGTAGAGTGATAGAACTCATGACAAACAAGATTAAGTAAATCAGAAAATATTATGATGAAAACAAGGTACTAAACTATAATTAATGCAAGAATTAAATTAAAAGATAAGGAGAAATTCCAATTTTGCCTATTACTATTCTGTTTCAAATTAGAAATAAATATTAATGATCCATTTACACATAGTACATAAAAACATCTGGAATTACAATTCCTAAAGTTTCATTCACTCTATCATTTAATCCTCAATAATCTTTCATATGATAGATTTCATTCAACAACTCATTAATAAATTTTTAATGGTGCTGGGAACCTACTTCCTAGGTTCAACTAAAAGAAACAGAATGTATTTAGATAAATAATTACATAAATAATAAACTAAAATTATGCTATGTGACATAAAGGAAAAACACAGAAAGAACAGATAAATATTATGCATCATCCGTCAGAACATGAATATTTTGTAGGTTGCATGCAAATATGCATTTTCTAATCATTCTCAGAAAGGTACTTTATAGTTATAATTTCTCCCAGGAAAAAAAAAACTCCAGCTGTTATAATCCAGATATCAATATTTTTATTCTGCATTAAAAATACATTTTGGAAAACAAATCTAGTGTGAAATATCTACTCCATGTAAACATCATGACAGCAGAGATTGCTAATTTTGCTCGCTACTGTGTCACGCCAAGAGTATGGCCTGACAAATAGAAGAGCTCAATAAACGCTGACTGAATAAATGGATAAAATATAAAGTATAAGATATAACTGACAAGACCTGAAATTTTCACATGTGTTGGGCTTTTTGCATATAGAACAAATTTGGACATAAAATGTCTACTATTATTTCAAGGGCTTTTTGATTAGCTACTCACTCTTAGTCTTTTGGGAAGGAGACTCAACAGGAGATGAAATATGTATTTCTTGTGTTGTATCTTCCTGTACATGTTCTTCAAGGGCTGCTGATCTTCCCACACCTTCTAAATATTCTGTGTATATAAGTTTTTGAAATTATATAGTCGAATTCATTTATTTTAAAATCAAAAACTAAACTTTATGTTTTACTTCTAGTGATCAGTTTTTCATTTATTTCCACATAGCTTAAATATATCCTAAGTTTTTAAAAGGACTTCAAAAATCCAAACAAACTGAAAGAACTTCATGATGAGCTATTAACTTAAATATTCTTAAATAAAATTTAAAAGATATTTTGGAAGAGACTCATAAACTCTTTTTATGAAAACTAAATTTGACACATTCTTTCCTTAAAAATAAATTCACCTGTTAAAGATAGAATAACACCCTCAGTTTCCTTAAATACATTCTACTTGAAGATTTAAAATCCTCTGAAATATGCTTTGAATAGACTTGATACCTAAACAGGAACACCAAATTCAATGGAACAACCACAACTAGTCAGGTAACATAAATGAATGAAGTTGTTTATGTTATAATGGTGTTTACTCTTGTAAGACAAGCATAATTGCACATTAAGCTTTATTTCCACAAATAAATAACATTCTCTCTCATTATTCTTGAAGTAATGTTTCACACCAGCCTATCTCTCAGTTTTCCAACTTTGATAAAGACATAATAAAATTAGAGCAGTCAAAATTTAAATATGGCACCCAACAGTGTTCTAAGTATTTAATATAAATTAACTCACTTGATCCTTATAAAACTATGACACTCTTACAACCTGTTTTAAAGATGACAACTCAAGGAGAAGGATTTTAATTTGGCCATGTTTATACAGCTAATAAGAGGCACAGCCATATAAACATGGGACAAGAAAACATCTCACTTTACTCTTAAGCATCTAAATGCAGGGATAAATGTCAATGAATATTCAGCCTCTAGATCACAGAGAAAACAGAAAGCATGTGGAGAATGATTAACCAGAAAGTAGGTGCCTCATCCAAAGTTTGACAGTCAAGTAAAATAAAAGCCTGCATTTTTTGAGAAGCCAACAAAACTCTGAAGTTTTAGCTAAAACCCTAGATTTTTAACTGTTGAAAGCCAATTCAATTTTTATGGAAACACAGTGTAGGCCAAACATCTTTAATCTAAACAAAATAAATCTGCTATCTGCCAAAAGCAATCAGCTCACAGTGGCTAGTTTGTAGTCTCCATCTAAATGATTGAATCAACTGATCTCTTTATTCAGAAGGAATATTTTTCTTAAAATCTACTTAAGAAAGTTTATGTTCTCATTCTAAACAATTGTGTCTTTATACCATCCAAACAGTTTCTACCTAAGGGCGTTTGTACTAGGCAAATTCTACTAGGAAAAGAAAGCAACCTATAGAATTCTATCCTTAAAATTTTTGACCAAGTGCAGTAATTATGTAAAGTGAATTCCTCCTCCAGGACATAAATAGTAATTTTATCTACTCTAGATTGGCTTTACTGAAATAACAAACTTTGTCATAAAGTTTAAAATGTACCACTGATTTGCGACCCAGGAATTCAAAGAATATAGATAATATATTCACATTCTAAAATCTGCCAATAATTTTAAAAATTCGAAGCTGTAGCATATACCCTATCACAAGTTGGCATACCTAATGAATCTTGACTATTTAAGAGAATACAGATAGTTAGCTCCTATGTAATAACACTTCCATTTAAGTTAAATCAATGCAGTAAATGTCTGTAATTATGTCATACCCTCTTTTTAGCAGATGACATTTATTTTGCTTTTCCCAAAAGACATAATATTCACAAGCCTCAGTGTTTTAAATTTAGTTAGAGACAAAAGTTCAATATGAAATATAAAATACCTCGACAGGGAAGAAAAAATGTTGTACACCATTCTTTTTACTTTTTTTAGCTTTCATTCAGTCTGACTTGAATAAATATGAGGAGCTATTCATATGTTTTCTGATTTATCTCTATATTCACCTGACTTGTAATTAAGTTATTTATTAATGAGACAATTGTAGGGGACTTCCCTTCCCTGAGAGGTTTTGAAGATCAAGAGAGAAGAGAGCATGAATGACCTCCTATAGCATGTCTATTCTTTTTATCCCTTTTGGCTTTTGTTGACTCCTGTATCTATGCATCACCTGCCTGACTTGGTTTTAATTCATTTATCTCTGTCAGGATAAGGCTGTTCTTCAGCTTCCCAACTGACATCCAATGAAACCATCCTGCCTTCCTCCCTTATTTACATTTGCCACCAAGCTGTAACAATCACCGCTGAGCAATGTAGAAGCTAACTGGAAAGGGTACAACAAACGTCTGTTTTTTGGTTTGGGGAATTTTGTTTTATTTTGTTATTTTGTTGTTGTTTTTAAGTAGGCTTAGCGCTGGGCACAGAGCCCAACACAGGGCTTGAACTCATGACCCTAAGCTCAAGACCTGAGCTGAGATCAAGAGTCAGTCAGATGCTTAAATGATTGAGCCACTCAAGTGCCCCAATGTCTGGGTTTTTAAGGGAATATACTACATGTCAGGTCTAATCACAAAGCATAAAGGGAAAGTATTTATGTTTTCATGTATTTATGTATTTATTTATTATTATTTTAAATTTATATCTAAGTTAGTGAGTACAAGAATGATTTTAGGAGTAGAATCCAGTGATTCATCCCCTACATATGACACCCAGTGCTCATCCCTCCTTAATGCCCCTTGTCCATTTAGCCCATCCCCCACCCACAACCCCTCCAGCAACCCTCAGTTTGTTCTCTATATTTGAGTCTCTTATGTTTTGTCTCCCTCCCTGTTTTTATATTATTTTTGCCTCCCTTCCCTTATGTTCATCTGTTTTGCACCTTAAATTCCACATATGAGTGATGTCATATGATATTTGTCTTTTTATGACTAATTTTGCTTAGCTAAATACACTCTAGTTCCATTCATGTTTTTGCAAATGGAAAGGTTTCATTCTTTTTGATTGCCAAGTAATACTCCATTGTGTGTGTATGTATGCATATATACGTGTGTGTGTGTATATCCATATCTTCTTTATCCATTCATTTGTTGAGCCCAAACGTTCAAAAACATAAAGTATTTAATTTACATTTTTAAATATAACTTATTGTCGAACTAGTTTCCATACAACACCCAGTGCTCATCCCAACAAGTGCCTTCCTGCATGCCCACCCTCTTTCCCTTCCCCCTACCTCCCCATCAACTTTCAGTTTGTTCTCAGTACTTATGAGTCTCTTATGGGTTGTCTCCCTCCCTCTCTATAACTCTTTTTTTTCCTTCCTCTACTCTGTGGTCTTCTAAGTTTCTCAAGATCTCCATGAGTGAAAACACATGGTATCTGTCTTTCTCTGACTGACTTATTTCACTTAGCATAATACCCTCCAGTTCCATCCACGTTGCTACAAATGGCCAGATTTCATTCTTTCTCATTGCCAAGTAGTATTCCATTGTATATATAAACCACATCTTCTTTATCCATTCTTCAGTTGATGGACATTTAGGCTCTTTCTATTATTTGGCTATTGTTCAAAGTGCCGCTATAAACACTGGGGTACATGTGCCCTATGCATCAGCACTCCTGTATCCCTTGGGTAAATTCCTAGCAGTGCTATTTCTGGGTCATAGGGTAGTTCTATTGTTAAGTTTTTGAGGAACTTCCATCGTTTTCCAGAGCAGCTGCACCAGTCTGCATTAAAGGGAAAGTATTTAAATCTAAATTTCATTAAAAGTTTTAGATCAAGTAAGGAAGTATATAATCCTACAAATAAAAAAGCAGTACCTACATAATGTCAAACCTTCAGGAGACATAATGCTGCATCTAACTACACAGGTACTTAAGTGACCCTTATCAAAAACAAAGGCTGGCAAGACCAAATCATCTTATACTCCAAGATTAGGGAGGAAACAATCTGTATTCTTCCAGTTAAGTACAATTTTTGTTGTTAACTCAACATTTACGTACCAGCTCTACCCCCTAGGATAGGATATATGAGTTTGAGCAAGTCAGCCTCTTGGGGCTTCAGTTTCCCTCATGTACAAAAAGGAGAATAATGATATCAGACCTACTTATCTGATAGAGTTATCGACAGACAAAATAAAAAATAAAAAAATCCCTGAAACTTCTTAAAGCATTATTCAAATGTAAGATAATGTTTTTATAATATCATCACTTTATAGCCTTATTATCTTCAAGTTCATAATTTCATATTTGCTATATGACTTAAAAAAAGACTTTTTAACATCAAATCACTGAAAAACTAGCTTTTCTTTTTTTTAAATTTATCTTTTTAAGTTTTATTGAGGTACAATTAACATACAACATTATATTAATTTCAAGTATACAACATTATTTGATATTTGTACATATTGCAAAATGATCAGCACAGTAAGTCTAGTTAACATCCACCACCATGCATACTTACACACTTTTTTCATGGAACGAGAACTTCTGAAATCTACTCTTGAATCAACTCTCAAATATGTAATACAGTATTACTAACTACAGTATTATTAACTATTAACCAAGCTGTACATCATACTGATTAGTTGAAAACAGAAATAAAACATTAAATGGTATTATAATTTAGTTTAAAGTCTACTAGGAAAAAAAGGTAAATAAGTTCACTCAAAAGCAAACATTAACTCAAAAACTCAAGAGAAAACTATGATAGATTTAATTTAATCTTAACTTTAAGGTAAACTCATCCATCATTCAATATTGTTTACCTTGTAAGAGTGTTGCAATCTGGAGAGATTTCTGAGATGGATGTTCTTTCAGAATGTCTAAGACAGTTCTACCTAAGCTATCCTTTATATTGGCATCAATTCCTGAAAGAAAAAGAAAAACCGACTAAATGTACTCCACTGAAGTGTCATCAGAAGATAATGTCAATATATAACTTCTCTAATATCAAACATATACAGATCAAGCACTGAAAGTGATTTTTAAAAAAAATTAAACCCTAGACATACACACACACACACACACACACACACACAAACACATGACTTTAGTAAGAAAGAAGGTGGCGGGGAGGAGGCCTCTGGGTGGCTCAGTCCATTAAGCCTCCAACTTCAGCTCAGGTCATGATCTTATGATTCGTGGGTTTGAGCCCCACATCGGGCTCTGTGTGAACCACTCAGAGTCTGGAGCCTGCTTCAGATTCTGTCTCCATCTCTCTCTGCCCCTCCCCTGCTCATTCTCTGTCACTAAGGAAGGAAGGAAGGAAGGAAGGAAGGAAGGAAGGAAGGGGAGATCTACTGTTACTAAAGATTAGGAACATTCTTGACAATGAATTAAGTCTTAAAGGACACTGACCCAATCATTAGGATTGGGGTTTTTTGTTGTTGTTGTTTTTTAATTTATTTTGAGAGAGGGAGAGCACACACACAAGTAGAGAGAAAGAGAGACAGAGAACCCCAAGAAGGCTCCTCACTGTACTGTCAGCAAAGAGTTCGACATAGGGCTCACAAACCATGAAACTGTTACCTGAGACTAAATCAAGTGTCAGACACTTAACCAACTGAGACACCCAGGTGCCCCTAGATTGTTTTTTAGAATTATAACCAGTTTGGATTAGAGCTATTTAAATGATACACTATCAAGCTGAAAAATACTATTGATCTATAATGTGAATTTCTAAAGTATAATGGTCCTGTGATTTATATATTCTGTATAATATGGTAAAAACATTTTAAACAATGATATATCATATGCATAATGTAACAATAATCTTAGAATACTTAAGTATTCACAAAAGTCGAAAAAGCATGATTATTTTGAACTATTGTCCAAATACTATTTGTCCAGCTACAAAGTCAAATATCTCATATTTATTTAAGTAAGATTATACTCAGTGTAAACAACACTCAATAATCTACCTGGTGAGAAAACTTCTTGAAATTTGTAATTAAAACAACTTTGGAATTATTCTAATTCTAAAAATATTTATTGTAATAAAGAACTTATATTAATGTAGCAAATAGCTTTCACTGCTGTCAAAAAAAGTTTATAAACTTTCTAAACATCTAACTGCAAACAAAGTCAGTTTTCAGAATCTGGCCTCACCTGTTAGTTTATTGTAATAAGATTATTAAGTATTTGCTTAAATTTGTGTAGAAATATGTGACCAGCACATATTGGTTTCCTATAACACGTTTATTATATCACTGTTACATGCCAAAATTAAATGTACATGAAATTTTCACTCAGTATAACTACAACCAAAATACTAGAGTCTACCAATGTTTTCCATTTTTTTTTTGCAGCAGAAAATAAATACATTAAATGTAGTCTGTAACAAAAAAGACTCACATCAATTGTTTACATGTATGAATTTATACCTATGTTTTTTGATCCTAAAATAAATCCAACCTCAGTTCCAATTTTATTGCATTTTATTCAGAATATAAATATGAAGACAAATAAGCCTACTTTGTTATTCCTTCAAAGCACTGCCTCTAAAAGATTCCCTTTAAATCACTGCACCTTACAAGCAATTTCAGCAACTACTCAGTTGATGAAATAACAAGGTGAATTTGATTTAAGGATAAGGAACATTATTCACCACAGTTTCCAATATAATAATCTAGAGAAATATTATGTTTTTGATAAACCAAGCAATTGTCATAATTTCATAAGGATCAGTTCCTCTCTCTTGTAGAAGGCAGAGAATTCCTTTTCCTTTTGGTAATTTCTCTAGTATATTTCAATGTGATTTAAAGTACGCAACTGTAAGTTCTAAAAGCTTTTTACTGACACGTCTGTTGAGCAAATTGCACATTTATATCCATTTTATCTAAATACTGAGGCTCAATTCTATGTGATATGCATACGTGTTTGCCATGTGGAGTAAAGGTAAAAAGTATAAAGGTGATTATGAAAGAATTATGCCATTTCCCTTTGTCTACTCCTGAAATAGAAATTGTATATTGTAGAATAAGCTCCATGGAGTATCACAATAGTTACCTGTTTCTAACAGAACTCTTACAACATCCACCTTTCCAAATAAAGCTGCTTCGTGAAGTGCACTCCCCTTTTCTGTCTGGAAAAATAAAAAGAAGAAAAGTAAAAAGAAAAAGGAAAAAGAGGAAGAAGCACAGTTGCATTAGGAATGCTTACAAGTTAGAAAAAATTCTGTGATTTTATGTATTTGTACATATTCTCTGTAATCTAAGCACACCCTGACAGAAAGGTACTATGAAATAAGAGATTCTAAGAACAAATTCCAAATGCTTGGATTTGCAAAACATCTTAACTTCTGAATAACCATTTGACCTTGTTATGTTGGGAAGTCACTCACCTGTTAGTTCTCAGGTGTAAAACAGGCAGAAATGTCTGTCTCACAAAGCTTGTGTGAGTCTCCAATGACTTCATTCAATTCATTGTATGTATTTATTGGAAACCAATTATATATACAATGTATATAAATATTAAACATCAATTACAGGCCAAGAATAGTTGAGGGGTGTTCTGAGGCATGGAAATATGATGCTGACCTTTGTACATTCACATTCTATTTCAGGAAACATGTATAAAGAAATACTTATGATCAATGAAATCTAAACAATTTAATATGGCTTACAAAACCCCATGATCTCCTGGCTTTCCTCTCCTCACCCTCTCCTGTCTACCCCAATTCTCCTCCAGACCTTGGAGGCATACTGAACTATTTCACAGTAGTGTCAGTCACTATTTTCTTCCCTAAGGATCTCAGAAGCTGATCCTTCTGCCTGGTGGGATCCAACCCTAGCCCTCTATCTCACTATCCCCCATCCACTAGTTCTCAATTTTCAGCATGAATTCGAATTCCTTACAGAGTTTGTCAAAAACCAGTTTTCTTGGCCCTACTTCCAGTTTCAGATTTAGCAGCCTGGGATGAGACCCAAGACTTTCCTTTTCTAATGAATTCCCAGATGACACTAAGGGTCTAGGGAGTACACTTTGAGAACAGCTCATCTGTATGTCAAAACTCAGCTTGAATATAATTTCATTTAAGAAGATATTGATGGCCTCAAGGTCTATTGCTTTTCCTGTGTATTCCATCTCAATCTAGTTTTTCCTAATCATAACACTTATACTACATTGTGTCATCAGACTGTCTATTTCCCTTAACAAACTATAAGTTTAGTGGAAATGTAGACCACATCTTTTTCTTCATTGTTGTATCTCCAATACGTACTAAAATACCTTGAAAATGTAGACATTTAAGAATTGTTTTGAGAGTGGAAGGTAAAAAGTGGGATGAAAACACCTTGGAAAAGAAAAATTTGTGAATAGTACAGGGAGAGATTGGGTTCTGCCTTAAGAGGATCAAGGAAAATTTTAAAGAAGCAACTTTCTGAGCTATATAAATATTAGGCATTTCTTTCACTTTTTTTCTTTTTCTCTCAACTTAATAAATGTCTACCAGGTCCTCCGTGTGCACACGTTGGTATGTTAAATTGAATAATGTCATTATGGTAATTCTGTCCCCTCGTACTAAAACTGATCTCTACTGTGGGATTCTAATCTCAATTCAAAGTAGAAATATCATTATAAAATTGTATATAATGTAAAAGCTTTGTTAATCAAAGAAATCCTATTGCATAATTAACCCACTCTAAAATGGTTTACAAATGCATTACTAAGGAAACTGGGAATCAATGTGATCTAAATTTATCTTTTAAAAAAGCATGATTGCAATATATTTGAATTATAATTTGACTGTCATGATATGTGTAGACACTAATAAAAATAGAAATAAAAATAATAATTTATAAAACTGTACAAAAGAAAAATAAACTATGGAAACTTATTCAGCTCCTTAAAAAATAATCTCAATATAGGGTACAAATACATTATTTTTTGATTCTCTGAAAAATACCCTTTGAAATAATCTAATTTTTTTTCACTCTCATTGTGTTTCTCAACCAACTTTCTGACTACTAATTTGATTTCCTTCCACTCTTCAAAAATTTTGGACTTTATGTTAGAAAAACTCTTTCTGGAATAGCATACTTAAATATTCTGAAAAATGAAACAAAATTTTAAGTACAGGGAAGAAAAGGAAAATAACAGAATTCCTCAGAGCCTGGGGAAGGGAAGTGGGGACAGAAACTATGAACCCAGGGCTTTAGTACTGAAGCAGGAAACAGGGAATCTGCCAATCCATGGCAGACTAAGTGCTTGGGCTTTAACCAGCTACTCAAGGTGCAGGAGGGCAGGAGACAAAGAAGCCCAAAAAAGCTGAGAAGATAGATCAAGGACTCCTGCAAAAATCTAAAACCCCTGGGGGCACATGGCTAGTTCAATGGTAGAGCATGCAACTCTTTATCTTGAGGTCATGAATTCCAGCTTCATGTTGGGCACAAAGCTTACTTTAAAAAAATAAGACCTAAAATCTGTAAAGAACAACATCCTTAGTTAAAAATGAAACAAAATAAAACAAAAAAATAAGATTAAATGTGTTGCACAGAGGGAGAAATTCAAAATTTCTATCTAGATCTTGGTTCTAAGTGGAGTACAGTAGTAGTAGAAATAACATCCTCCACCTAACAATTTCTAACCACAGCTCTGCCCTCACATGGTCTTGGGGACAAAATTACACAATCTCTGTGCTCCTCCAACTCTCCAATCCTGAGTGAAAAATGTAGAATAAAGTGATCTTGAGTTTGTAGCACCAAGGCAAATATAAATGCTTATTAACAGAAGCAGATACAAATCCACTGTGAAAATAATACACTTTAAACTCAGGCTCTGAGAGTTCCAACAGATCAAGCTCTAAGAAACACAAATTCAAAGTCAGAAATCACTGGCCATGAAAGAAAACAAGCCATGAGCAGAAATAAAACCTATAAAAACTTCACATGTTATGTGATGGTCAGCTACAGAATATAAAATATATACAAGATCAATAAGATGAAAGAACTAAAAGACGATATCAAATATAACTAGAGAACAAGAGGAGTATTAAAACTGACTAGATCTGAAATGAACTAAAAAGCACTTCTAGAAATCGAAAACATAATATTTTAAATAGAAATGTTTAATACAGATAAGGTACAGCTGGAAAAAAAAAGACTGAACTGGATGGTGAATTTATTTAAGTACATAATGCGATTCAAAGAAACATGAGACTGAAGATGTGAACCACCAAACAGAATAAAACTCAACATATGTCTAATCAGAGTTCTAGAAGGAGAGGGCAGGAATAAGTAATTCAATGACTAAAGGCTTTCCAGAACTGATGAGATACTAACATTCAATTCTGGGAATACCAAGCAAGATAAGTGAGAAGAATACATTGTAAACATATTATAGTGAAACTACAGAACACCAAAGATAAAGAGAATACCTTAAAAACATCCTAAGAGTAAAAATCAATTGTCTAAAAATAATAATCAGATCAACAGCTGGCTTCTCCACAAAAACAATAAAACCCGAAGAAAGTATATCTTCATGTGTCAAGAGAAAATAACTGCCAATCTAGCATTTTATAACCAGCCAAACTATCTTCTAAGAATGAGAGCAAAATAAAGACATTTTCAGACAGTGGTTACTACGTATCCTTAAAGAATTTCCATAGGATTTAATTCAGGAAGAAGGACGGGAGGTCCAAAAAGTAATGTTGAATAGAGAATGATTTAAGAGAAGGCTAAGTCTACACAAACTATTTAAAAATATAACAATAGAAGCACCTGGGTGGTTCAGTCAGTTAAGTGGCTGACTTCAGCTCAGGTCATGATCTAACCATTTGTGGGTTCAAGTCCCATGTCAGGCTCTGTGCTGACAGCTTAGAACCTGAAGCCTGCTTTAGATTCTGTGTCTCCTTCTCTCTCTGCTTGCCCCCACTCGCACTCTGTCTCTCAAAAATAAATGTTTAAAAAACTTTTTTTAAAAATAAAAATGTAACTATAATGTCTACTTTTTTGTACTAATTTGGTTTCCTAGATACTCTGATACAGTAGAGTGGGTGCTGTAGACACTGACATGGACTATTCTAGGAAATGAAATTATATAACCTTCACTATATATGATTCTACAAGAGAAAGCATATGTAAAAGACCTGAGTTCCAGTGACAGTTTGGCTTTCAGTTGCTACACAGCTTTAGGGAAATCACTTAATAACTCTGAAAATTCATATAGCTTGAAATAAAGAAAATATTAAAAATTTGCCAGGGTTACTGGGAGTGCTAAACAAAATAAACAACAAATAAGACTTAAAAAAACATTTTATTTACCTATAAAATAATGAATATTATCACTGCTGCTAAAAAAGCGATTAGAAAACTTATTTTTTTAAGTCTCAATGATT